>NC_064640.1:689194012-689497042 GCF_023864345.2 Schistocerca serialis cubense | reverse complement strand
TCTTGCATTGTCTTATTTTTATCTCGAAATGAATTTATGTGTTCTCGATAACATATGTGAAGAGTGCACCTATAACCTGGGAGAACATTTATCCATTTTTCTTTACTGCATTGCCTGTGGCATTCTCAATGAAATAAGAAATTGTTTATCATGAAAATATCTCTTAACGTTGGTAGTTATTATTCTCGATGGCTGCCACGAGTTTTCTTTTGGTACACTAAAAATACAATGTTTAAGATTTTTTATTATCTTCGAAACACTTACTGCCATTTGAAAGTCTGGCCATTTTCTAAGTGTGTGAGACGTCCTTTACCCACATATTTACCCGATAAGCAATATGGCTCCATAGTAGCCCAATTCCAGGCAGCCACAGCCACTACCAAGTGGGACAGGCGCTAGGCACAATGTTTCCTACAAGTGCTGATTCGTTACTGGCCATAATCATTTATTCTTCTATGTGAATTCCAGCGCTTTTCAGCATCACTTCGATTCAATTATGTTGGTGGCACAGGTTGGTGAATGCGACTTTGTTCCTTACTACGTGATTTTTATTTTCTGACAGCTGCTTTCGCGAAGCGGAACAGAACTGTAATATGGCTTTGTTCACTATGGATGGTGATGTGCAGAAAACTTAAGTGCTTTCACAGTGTACATCACGAAAGTTTAAGTGCTGGTCGATTCATCTCTGCATAATTGAGCGACTTATTGTTATGTGAAGGTGCATACTGTAGTCGTGCTTTGGTAATCGCTCTGGAATTGATGCCTCAAAGGCAATTATCGTATCGCGACATTGCTCCTCGTGTTGGTAGATGTCCAATGACTGTTAGCAGAATATGGAATCGGTGGGTTCAGGAGATTAATACGGAACGCCATGCTGATCCCAACGGCCTCGTATCACTAGCAGTCGAGATGACAGGTATCTTATCTGCATGGCTGTAAGGGATCGTGCAGCCACGTCTCGATCCCTGAGTCAACAGATGGGGACGTTTGCAAGACAACAACCATCAGCACGAAAAGTTCGATGAAGTTTGCAGCAGCATGGACTATCAGCTCGGAGACCATGGCTGCGGTTACCCTTGACGCTGCATCACAGACAGGAGCGCCTGCCATGGTGTACTCAACGACGAACCTGGGTGCACGAATGGCAAAACATCATTTTTTTCGGATGAATCCAGGTTCTGTTTATAGTATCATGATGGTCGCATCCGTGTTTGGCGACATCGCGGTGAACGCACATTGGAAGCGTGTATTCGTCATCGCCCTACTGGCGTATCACCCAGCGTGATGGTATGGGGTGCCATTTTTACACGTCTCGGTCACCTCTTGTTCGCATTGACGGCACTTTGAACAGTGAATGTTACATTTCAGATGTGTTATAACCCGTGGCTCTACCCTTCATTCGATTCCTGCGAAACCCTGCATTTCAACAGGATAATGCACGACCACATGTTGCAGGTCCTGTACGGGCTTTTCTGGATACAGAAAATGTTCGACTGCTGCCCTGGCCAGCACATTCTCCAGATCTCTCACCAATTGAAAACGTCTAGTCAATGGTGGCCGAGCAACTGGCTCGTCACAATACGCCAGTCACTACTCTTGATGTACTGTGGTATCGTGTTGTAGCTGCATGGGCAGCTGTACCTGTACACGCCATCCAAGCTCTGTCTGACTCAATGCCCTGGCGTATCAAGGCCGTTATTACGGCCAGAAGTGGTTGTTCCGGATACTGATTTCTCAGGATCTATGCACCTAAATTGCGTGAAAATGTAATCACATGTCAGTTCTAGTATAATATATTTGTCCAATGAAACCTGTTTATCATCTGCATTTCTTCTTGGTGCAGCAATTTTAATGGCCAGTAGTGTATTTCTCATCACCAGATTTTGATGCAGTAGATTTTCGTTGGGTATCCGATCGACCCATCTAATCTTCAGCATTATTCGATAGAAGCTGTTATTCTCGTCCTATTTGAATTGTTGATCACCCATGCTTAACGCAACTTCTTCTCACTGAAACATAAGATACATATTCGATGTCAAGGGATTTCTCTTTCTCAGAAACACATTTCTTAGTATTATCAATCTACTTTTTGTGTCTTCTTAGACCGTCATCACTCATTTTATTGCACCTAGTCACTAAACTCATTTACTCCGTTGAAAAGTGTTTAACTTCCTCTTCTAATGCACTGAGATTACTTGATTTAATGCGATTAAATTTCAATACCCAAGTGTAATGTTTGTTGACATTCATCTTATAATATTACTTCACGGTACTAGACATTCCGTCTGTCAGCTCCACAAAGTTTGAATTTCTTCCCCTTGAATTTTATTTGCCTTTCTGGAATGCTCCATGGCTTCTTTCACAACTTGCTCGCTGGGCATATAGGATAACACCTCTTCCCCATCCTTTTCCAGCGCTTCACCTTCACGAACACCGAAATGGTTTTATAACTGAAGTTTTTTTTCGGCGGAAACAGTATATAACCGTTCACGTCTCGTATATTACCCACGCTACCTTTAGAAATTTGAGGACTGCATTATAGTCAATATTAGTGAATGATTTACTGAACATAAATATGAATCTCAATATGAGTACCAGCGTTTGCACTGTGCTCGTTAGAGAAACTACAGCGAACAAACACTTAGATGACTGTTGGTGACTTGAACTGCCGGCTTTCCTGATACGAGTCCGGTGTTCCACTTGAGCGCCGCCACACTCAGTGTACACCAGTACTGGTGGTCTGCAGGAGTCGTAAGTGCGAATATACATTGTGTTCAGAAAATGTTTATTCGCCCTTTCGACTCCTTGCAGGCCATAAACAACGACGTTCCAGTTTGTCTTCTGTGGTCCAGTGTACCACGCGATTGGTGACGAGACGTAAGGCAGTGGAAGGAGGTAAGTTGCTAATTTACTAATCATCAATTTTACTTTACCGGAAAACTCTAGCGCCTTTGTACGAATGGGATTCGCACCTGCTATCCTATTTGATTCTTATCTTCGAACAGTTTTGTGTTTTCTCGATTAACACCATCCATTTCGTTCTGCTGTCCTTCTGTTTGCCTTCCCGGATTTCTCCTTGATTTCCGTCACAGCTTACTCACCGTAATGGTACGATAATACCTTCTCTCGCTTCTCAGCTACTGCTACCATTACGAATAATGTTACAACTCCTATAACCTGGTGGCTATAATCATTTGCTTCTTCAGTATTATCCATGCCACATTCAGAATTTTGAGTAGTGTAATCAACATAAATATAGCAGCATTTGCATTGTGCGATTCAGTAAAATCACGGAGGACCTAAACCTGGATGGCCAGACGGTGTTATGTTCTGCTGTATTCCATGATGCGAGTCTGTTCTTCGACTTGTGCACCAGTGTATTAGATTAATAATGCTGGCCTGCAGGAATCATAACTGCACATACACATTGCTTTAAGAAAATGTATATGCCCACTTATGACGCCCTGAGGCCGTAACGTTCGACATTCCAGTCTTTCTTCGGTGGCCTATTGTACCACACAACAATCCAATAACCGTTAGACAATTCTTGTATGTGTGTAATTTATTAAATATGAATTTTCTTTATTATCCTATTTGTATCATATGCAGATAACAGAGCCGGCCTCAGCTTCGTGCAATGCAATGTAGCGTCTTTGGGATCTTGGCATTCTTCTCTTACATTTGTTAACAATGGACTAAGGATGGGCCCACCTTTTTGCGAGTACACAAATTATTGTTTGCTGGCAGGGTGGCCGAGCGGTTCTAGGCGCTACAGTCTGGAACCGCGCGACCGCTACGGTCGCAGGTTCGAATCCTGCCTCGGGCATGGATGTGTGTGATGTCCTTAGGTTAGTTAGGTTTAAGTAGTTCTAAGTTCTAGGGGACTGATGACCTTAGAAGTTAAGTCCCATAGTGCTCAGATCCATTTGAACCATTTTTTGAAGTACTTGTTTTTTTTATTGTCCAAACGTGTTTGGCCAAAGTTGTGACATTCTCATTGCGTTTTTTTCCTGAAATATATACATACGTAGATACATAGAAACAAATAACTTTAAAGCTGGGGCTAACAAGCTTAAAATACTTATACATTATTGCTTGACAAATCATTTTAAGTTACGACTTCTGGTGCAAATAGAAATACTACGTCAAGGGTCACAGAATGCATCACAGTTACAATTGGCGTTGCTAGGTAATGTTTTTAACCTTCCTCAAATGATAAAAGACCATTTCCAATTGATAAAAAGACCGTCGACAATGGTGAATGTCATATCTGTGTTAAGTAGCGAACTGTACACTTCCGGATTAAAATATGCTCTAGTCGGACTATGTTAAGCAACAAAATTTCCCCCATAGATGTTACCTAAGGAACTACTGGGCCCTGTAGTGACAAAAGGCGACACATACGCGTTTATTTACCACCAGCATAGCAACCTAAGCTACGAGCGTCCAATGCGTTGTCTAAGTGTTAGCTACTATTGCCGTCCGGGTATGAGTTTCAACACCTGAATAAAAAAAAAAACATTTTACTGTATGAACTGTCAAGTAATCATGTAAAAAAAACGAACTTGACACAGCTAAGGTTCAAATGGTTCAAATGGCTCTGAGCACTATGGGACTTAACATCTATGGTCATCAGTCCCCTAGAACTTAGAACTACTTAAACCTAACTAACCTAAGTACATCACACCCATCCATGCCCGAGGCAGGATTCGAACCTGCGACCGTAGCATTCACGCGGTTCCGGACTGAGCGTCTAGAACCGCGAGACCACCGCGGTCGGCACATCTAAGGAGTGGCAAAATACTGCAATGGTAAAGCCAATCGGGACACGAATTTTATCAGAACAAACGTTTGAAATATTGGGTAGTAACCAAAAAAATCTGTGGTGTCACCGCCAGACACCACACTTGCTAGGTAGTAGCCTTTAAATCGGCCGCGGTCCGTTGGTATACGTCGGACCCGCGTGTTGCCACTATCAGTGATTGCAGACCGAGCGCCGCCACACTGCAGGTCTAGAAACACTCCATTGCTCTCGCTCCAGTTATACAGCCGACTTTGCTAGCGATGGTTCACTGACTACAGACGCTCTCATTTGCAGAGACGACAGTTTAGCATAGCCTTCAGCTACGTCATTTGCTACGACCTAGCAAGGCGCCATATTCAGTTACTACGTCTTCTGAACAGATAATATTGTGATTCATGTACCGTCAAGAGCGACGTTCATCATTAATGGATTAAAGTTAAATATCAAACTAGCTACGTCCGCTTTCTAAATTCTAATTCCTTGTCATGTTCCAGACCTCACGTCAGTATAGTTCTTCCTTCCTCACGCCAGCCTGCGTGAGCTAAAACGCGTGCATTTCGGCCTCCAATAGTAACACGGTGTTGGCTCTTCTAACATCCTGCATGATTTCAGGTGACATGATGTACTGATTTAGACCTGTGGCTGATTTTAGTTGGCAGCCACAGGACACACACAAAGTAAATTAAAAGGTAAAATGCACATAACAGTTTAAATGACTACAAAATCTAATGTGTTATGTTTCTTACCCTAACAATAACTTGTGTATGCGTATTTCAGGAAAATAATAAAAATAACTGAGGATATCACAAATGTGGTGAAAGATATTTGGGAGAAAAAACGAACCAATGATTTGTGTACTTGCAAAAAGGCAGACCCATCCGTAATTCATTATTACTTTGTTGCAAGCACGAGACTAAGCTCAAAACTGTAATATGATCCTACGTTTATCGTTGCAGACGGGTCAGTTTCGCACAGGTTATAGAATTTTAGTTTTATCTCGAAAGGCTTTTTGTGGTTTCTTCGTGAAATATGTATTTCACGCTAGTATAAACTTAGAGAAAGTTCATACCTTCTTCTCGGTTCATAAATTTTAGTACCTCTGGCCTTCTCGACGACCAATGGAGCAACCAATTATTGCTCTTGAAAACGACTTGTAGCGTCAGATTTTATTTTTCAAAATATCTGGCAGGAATTATCTTTAAAATTAACTCTTGCATACTCTGCACTAGAACTGGTTATGCCCTGGATATTTTCGAAATTTTTACTAACATTGGAAACTATCACTAACTGAAAATATATATTAATATGTGAAACGAGGTTCACAAACCCTTCAGAATGAGAATTTCTCTCTGCAGCGGAGTGTGCGCTGATATGAAAATTCTTGGCAGATTAAAACTGTGCTTTGGACCGAGACTCGAACTCGGAAACTTTGCCATTCGTGGGCAAGTGCTCTACCAACTGAGCTACCCAAGCACGACTCACACTGTTTACTCACAGCTTTACTTCTGCCAGTACCTCGTCTCCTACCTTCCAAACTATAAAGAAGCTCTCGTCCAGCAAATAAATGTGAGGAGAGGGCGTGAGTCGTGTTTGGGTAGCTCATATGGTAGAGCACTTGCTCACGACAGGCAAAGGTCCCGAGTTCGAGTCTCGGTCGGGCACACAGTTTTAATCTGCCAGGAAGCTTCACAAACCCTGTTTTCTGACAACCACTACAGTGCTGTGGTAGACCAGCGCCTAGCAGGTCGAGGCAAATAGGTCAAGCGATAAGGCTGATCACCTTCTGCCGTTTCTGGTACAATACTGATCATAAGAATTTATTCCTCCAAACTGAATTCCAACTTGTTCGTCACATTACAGCACCGCTTCACTTTTATTATATAGAAAACGTGAATTTGTACCTTACTACATGATTTTTAATAACTGGCAACGGATTCCGGGAAGTAGAACAGAAGTGTGATATAATTTTTTTTCCATAGTGGAGGGTGATCTGCATATATGTGGCTAGACACATGGCTTAACGAAACTTACTTTGAATGGTCTTAACATCTTGTATTCCATAAACAACTCCAATCCCAATGTAAGAACACAATTTTCTAGCCATAAATATAAATATAAATACCTGTACTTGTACCGAGCGACGTACGAGTAGAGATACCTCGATGGTGACTTGGTTTTCTGAACTGCCATACTTCCAGGCATGAGCCCAGTGTTCTACTGGTATCCCACTATGCACAGTGTGTTACATTAATATCGGAGGTGTGTAGGTGTCATCAATGCGAATATGCATTACCTTAAGAAATTTTATTTTATCATTTATGACGTCTTGCAAAATGGTTCAAATGGCTCTGAGCACTATGGGACTCAACATCTGAGGTCATCAGTCCCCTAGAACTTAGAACTACTTAAACCTAAATAACCTAAGGACATCACACACATCCATGCCCGAGGCAGGATTCGAACCTGCGACCGTAGCGGTCACGCGGTTCCAATTGAAGCGCTTTGAACCGCACGGCCACACCGGCCAGCGACGTCTTGCAGGTTATAAACAATGACGTTCGAGTCATTCATCTGTGGACCACGATTACGCGCTGTTAGACTGTATTTGGGTGCCAGCGTCATAGTGGTGTGTCAGTCTGAACTTTATTAATTATCAGATTTACTTTGTTATCCTGGTTGTACGAGAAGCGTGTATTAATAGTGCAGTCCTATGCAGTGTTTGTCGGGTCATATGTGAACGTCATTGACCGTCAGGCGTTGCAAAACTTCGACTTTTATCGTTACAGACGAATCAGTTTCGCACATCTTGCATTATCTTATTTTTATCTCAAAATGCAGGCATGTTTACTCGATAAGATATGTGAAGAGTGCACCTATAACCTCGGAGAACATTCATCCATTTTGCTTTAGTGCATTGCTTCAGGCATTTTCAATGAAATAAGAAACTGTTTATCTTGAAAAAACTCGTAACATAGCTGTCATTTTATCTCAGTGGCTGCCACGAGTTATCTTTCAGCGCACTAAAAATATAGGTGCTTAATATTTTTTATTTTCCCGAAATATTTACTGCCATTTGAAACTATCACTAACTGGAAATTTTCTGAGTGTGTTAGACGTCCTGACAACCAATATGGCACCATAGTAGCCCAGTTTCAAGCAGCCATAGGCACTATCAAATAGGACAGGCGATAAGCTCAGCATTTTATACTAGCGCTGTTTCCTTACTTTCAATAATCATTTATTCTTCCATGTGAATTCCAGTGCTTTGTAGCGTCACTTCCAACTGTTTATGCAGGGGGCGCAGGTTGATGAATGCGACTTAGTTCCTTACTGTCCGCAGCTCGTGGTCGGGCGGTAGCGTTCTCGCTTCCCACGCACGGGTTCCCGGGTTCGATTCCCGGCGGGGTCAGGGATTTTCTCTGCCTCGTGATGACAGGGTGTTGCGTGATGTCCTTAGGTTAGTTAGGTTTAAGTAGTTCTAAGTTCTAGGGGACTGATGACCATAGATGTTAAGTCCCATAGTGCTCAGAGCCATTTGAACCATTTGAGTTCCTTACTACGTGATTTTTATTTTCTGATAGCTGCTTTCTCGAAGCATAACAGAAGTGTAACATGGCTTTGTTCACTGTGGATGGTGAAGTGCAGAACACTTAAATGCTTTCACAGTGTCATTACGAAAGTTTTAGCGCTTTGTACGGCTTGCAGTCCATAAACCACTACAGTTTCCCTTCTGTACACAGTTCTGACACGTGATAATTTACGAGCGTTTGGAAAATTATTACGGTTCACTAAATGTTGTTATTATTGTTGTTGTAGTGGCCTTCAGTCCAAACAATGGACTGCTGCAGCTCTCCAGACTATTGTGTTCCGTGCAGGTCGCCTCATCTCTACATAATTGAGCAACTTAGTGCTATGTGAAGGTGCATACTGTAGTCGTGCTTTGGAATCGCTCTAAAATTTATCCGCAGCCACACCTCCCCCAGCCAACTTCTACTTCCAACAATTACGAAACAGACGATAACTTGATGCCTCAATGAGAGTCCTGCCAACTGATCCTTTCTTTTAGTCTAGTTGTAACATGTATTTCTCTCCGCCAGATTTTGGTGCAGTACATTTTCGTTGTGTATCCGATCGACCCATCTACTCTTCAGCATTCTTCGGTACAAGCTGTTATACTCGTCTTATTTGAATTGTTGATCATCCATGTTTAACGCAACTTCTTCTCACTGAAACAAAAAAATATGTATGCGAAGCCAAGGAATTTCTCTTTCTCAGAAAGACTTTTCTTGGTATTACCAATCTACTTTTTTTGTCCTCTTAGATCGTCATCACTCATTTTATTGCACCTAGTCACTAAACTCATTTACTCCATTTACAAGTGTATAACTTACTCTTCTAATGGACTGAGATTACTGGGTTTAATGCGATTAAATTTCAATACACGAGTATAATTTTTGTTGACATTCATCTTACAATATTATTTCACGGTACTAGACATTCCGTTCATCGGCTCCACAAAGTTTAATTTCTTCCCCTTGAATTTTATTTGCCTTTCTGGATTGCTCCATGGTTTCCTTCACAACTTGCTCGGTGTACAGATAGGATAACACTTGTTCTCCCTCCTTTTCTATCATTTCATCTTCATGAACACCGAAATGGTTTTATAACTGAAGTCGTATTTCAGGGGAAACAGTATATAACGATTCACGTCTCGTATATTACCCACGCTACCTTTGTAAACTTGAGGACTGTATTATAGTCGATATTAGTCCATGATTTCCTGAACATAAATATGAATGTAAATATGAGTACCAGCGTTTGCACTGTGCTATTTAGAGAAACAACGGAGAACGTACAGCTAGATGACTGATGATGATTTGAACTGCCAGCTTTCCTGATACGAGTCCCGTGTTCTTCTTGTGCGCTGCCACACTCAGTGTATTACACCAGTCTTGGTGGTCTGCAGGAGTCGTAAGTGCGAATACACATTGCGTTCAGAAAATGTTTATTCACTCTTATGACTTCTTGCAGGCCATAAAAAACGACGTTCCAGTCTGTCTTCTGTGGTCCATTGTGCCATGCGATTGTCGACGAGCCATAAAGCAATGGTAGGAGGTAAGTTGCTAATTTATTAAACATCAATTTTACTTTATTATATCACTTGTATGATAGAGCAGGCCCCTGCTTAGTGAAGTGCTATGCAATCTGTTTGGGTCCTTGACAGAGTTCTCCGTTAACGGTCGGACCATGGAAAACTCTGGCGCCTTTGTACGGATGAGATTCGCACCCGCTATCGTATTTCATTCTAATCTCGGTACAATTTTATGTTTTCTCGACTATCACCATCCATTCCGTTCAACTGTCCTAAGTTCGAATTTCTGCACCTTTAATTTGCCTTCCCGAATTTTTTCATGATTTCCTTCACAGCTTACTCACACTAATGGTACGATAACACTTTCTCTCGCTTCTCAACTAGTGCTACCCTTACGAATAATCTTATAACTCCTATAACCTGGTTGCTATAAACTGTAGATAATCATTAGCTTGTCCTATATTATCCATGCCACGTTCAGAATTTTGAGGAGTGTATTCAACATCAATATAGCAGCATCTGCATTGTGCGATTCAGTAAAATCACGGAGGACCTAAACCTGGATGGGCAGACGGTGTTTTCTTCTGCTGTATTCCCTGATGCGAGTCCGTTCTTCGACTTGTGCACCAATGTATTACATTAACAATGATAGTCTGCAGGAGTCATAACTGCGGATACACATTGCTTTAAAAAAATGTATATGCCCACTTATGGCGCCCTGAGGCCATAAGGGTCGACGTTTCAGTCTTTCTTCGATGGCCATTGTAGCACACAATCGTCCACTAACCGTAAGACAGTGCTTGTGGGTGTGTAATTTATTAAGTATGAATTTTACTTTATTGTCCTACTTGTATCATATGCATAAAACAGAGTAGGTCTCAGCTTGGTGCAGTGAAATGTAGTGTCTTCGGGGTCTTGGCATTGTTCTCATACGTTTAGTAATAATGGATTAAGGATGGGCCCACCTTTTTTCGAGTACACAAGTAATTGTTTTCATTTGTCATCCAAACATGTTGTGACATCCTCTTTGCCTTTTTCTGAAATACATATTTTCGTTGGTACATGAAAACAAATAATTTTAAAACTGGGCAACCACGGCTAAAATAGTTGTGCGTGATTGCTTATCAAATCATACAGGGAATAGTTTTAAAAAAAAAAAGACCTTCCCACTTACAACAATTACGAAACAGACAATAATTGGATACTTCAATAATGGTCCTGTCAATTGATCCCTTCTTTTAGTTTCGTTATAACATATATTTCTCTTCACCAGATATTGATGCAATACATTTTCGTTGAGTATCAGATTAACCCTTATAATCTTCAGCATTCTTGGGTAGGAGCTGTGTCCCCAGTGTGGAAGATAGCACGTCGGTTGTGGGATCTTCTACGGCGAAGGCTGCTATGCCGTCATCTCGAACTTGAACTTGTGTTTGTGCTTTTTTTTTTGTGGGATGCTACTTGCCTATATCTACATATCTACAGAGGGCAAGATCTATAGCACTGACAATGATAGTAGGCGACATCTCTCATTAATGTATTCTATTTATTTACAAATTGAAATATAGATTTTTACACTGTCTTTTTCAAACTCTACCATCTGGTGAGCAAGATGTATGAAACAGGCGAAATACCCTCAGACTTCAAGAAGAATATAATAATTCCAATCCCAAAGAAAGCAGGTGTTGACAGATGTGAAAATTACCGAACTATCAGTTTAATAAGTCACAGCTGCAAAATACTAACACGAATTCTTTACAGACGAATGGAAAAACTAGTAGAAGCCAACCTCGGGGAAGATCAGTTTGGATTCCGTGGAAACACTGGAACACGTGAGGCAATACTGACCTTACGACTTATCTTAGAAGAAAGATTAAGGAATGGCAAACCTACGTTTCTAGCATTTGTAGACTTAGAGAAAGCTTTTGACAATGTTGACTGAAATACTCTCTTTCAAATTCTAAAGGTGGCAGGGGTAAAATACAGGGAGCGAAAGGCTATTTACAATTTGTACAGAAACCAGATGGCAGTTATAAGAGTCGAGGGACATGAAAGGGAAGCAGTGGTTGGGAAGGGAGTAAGACAGGGTTATAGCCTCTCCCCGATGTTGTTCAACCTGTATATTGAGCAAGCAGTAAAGGAAACGAAAGAAAAATTCGGAGTAGGTATCAAAATTCATGGAGAAGAAATAAAAACTTTGAGGTTCGCCGATGACATTGTAATTATGTCAGAGACAGCAAAGGACTTGGAAGGGCAGTTGAATGGAATGGACAGTGTCTTGAAAGGAGGATATAAGATGAACATCAACAAAAGCAAAACAAGGATAATGGAATGTAGTCTAATTAAGTCGGGTGATGCTGAGGGAATTAGATTAGGAAATGGGGCACTTAAAGTAGTAAAGGAGTTTTGCTATTTGGGGAGCAAAATAACTGATGATGGTCGAAGTAGAGAGGATATAAAATGTAGGCTGGCAATGGCAAGGAAAGCGTTTCTTATGAAGAGAAATTTGTTAACATCCAGTATTGATTTAAGTGTCAGGAAGTCATTTCTGAAAGTATTCGTATGGAGTGTAGCCATGTATGGAAGTGAAACATGGACGATAACTAGTTTGGACAAGAAGAGAATAGAAGCTTTCGAAATGTGGTGCTACAGAAGAATGCTGAAGATTAGATGGGTAGATCACATAACTAATGAGGAAGTATTGAATAGGATTGGGGAGAAGAGAAGTTTGTGGCACAACTTGACCAGAAGAAGGGATCGGTTGGTAGGACATGTTCTGAGGCATCAAGCGATCACCAATTTAGTATTGGAGGGCAGCGTGGAGGGTAAAAATCGTAGAGGGAGACCAAGAGATGAATACACTAAGCAGATTCAGAAGGATGTAGGTTGCAGTAAGTACTGGGAGATGAAAAAGCTTGCACAGGATAGAGTAGCATGGAGAGCTGCATCAAACCAGTCTCAGGACTGAAGACCACAACAACAACAACAACAACTTCTTCAAAACTGGACTTAGCTTTTTTAATAGTACGGTAACTTTTCTGACAACTTGCGATATAGAGTATGACATGTCCATCCAAAACAGAGATAGACGTCCGGCTACGAAGAATATCCGAAACACAATGACTAGCACAGCCGTAGTACTTCGTCTCCCAGTCGCGCCAAAGCGACACGAAGGTTTCCTAAGCACTTACTCTTTTGTTTCTCAAAACTAGTGAAATTTGATAAACAAAAACAGTAGATTCGTAGCGTGACCATGAGAGATTGTCATACTGAAAACTGGGTTAAATACGATGAAAATGATATAAATAATTAATAAGAGTAGTTAGGCGTTTTGGCGCCTAACGCCCGAAGGAGTCGATCAATCAAGCAATTCAATACAATTGGCGGACTCTCCCACGGGAATAGTACATACTGTACCATTCATTGCTTGTACCTTACTCCACTGTTGTACAAAAAAAAAAAAAAAAATGTGCTACTTCATGTATATCAGGCAGCATTAAAGCGAGCTTATAGCAAGATAAGATACTGGCGGCCACAGCAAGGAATATCATACTTACCTCCGTTGACTATCAGACGTTGCTGTACTCCGACATTTATCTCTACATACGAGTGAATTTCGCACATATTAGAGTACGTTATTTTTGTACCGGAATACTTTTGTGTTTTCTCCATAAGATATATGTTTAGTGCACGTACAAACCTGGAGAACAGTTACTCATTTTCCTTCCCTATAATACTTCTGACATTTTCAATTAAGTAAGAAATTGCTTTACTTGAATACACCTCTTAACATAAGCTGTTATTTTTTCTTGGTGGCTACTAGGAGCTTTCTTTTTAAATGTACTCCATCGAATTCTGCAGTAAAATAGAGATTTTTGCATTTTTTCGGAATTTTCACTGTTATTTGAAGTTATCACTAACGGGCAATACTGTAACTATGTGAGACGTCCTTTACCCACCTAGTCCCCTGATGATCACTTTAGTGCCACAACAGCCCAGATCCAGCCACGCAACTTCAAATGGGGCAGGAGATAAGCTGAGCATTTTCTGCTAATAATGGTCCGCTACAGACAATACTCATAACACCTCCAACACGAATTACAGCTTATTCCAGTGCATTAGAACATCACAGTGATTTAATTATATAGGTAGCTGAGGGTGGTAGCCGATATTTGGTTCCTTACTACATAATTATTAATATCTGGAAGCTATATCAGAGAAGCAGAACAGAAGTCCGACATGACTTCGTTCCACTGTGGTTGATGATCTGCATAAATAAGTAGTGCTTGGCTTGGTGTATTACGAAAGTTTAAATGTTTTTAACGTCTTGCAATCCACAAACAACCCCAGCCTCTCTTCTCTATACAATTCAGCCACACGATCATCAAGATTTCTGACGCGAAGATTTAATCTGAGATGTGCAATAGATAATAAAACAGTTCCATTACTGAAGGAAAGAAGAAGGCAGTATAGTTTCAACGTGCTGTCGGTAACATGGATCTGGAGAGGAGTGCAGCCTCGTATTGGGGAGTTATGTGGGCACAACAAGCTACGTGCTGCTAGTATTTGCCTTGAAGAATTTAGGGAATCCGCAGAGTACCTAAACTTTGATGGCCAGATGCTGATTTAATCAGCTGTTCTTCCCGTTGCGACTCCAGTGTTCTACGTCTGCGCCACCACGCTTGTGTTTTACACGAATAATGGTGATTTGCAGGTGTCATAAGTGGCAGTACACATCGCATTATGAAAAGTGTATACTGTCCCTTATGACGCCTTGCAGGTCACATAACAACGACGCTCAAGTATGTCTCCTGTGGACCACTACACCACATGATCGTCCACTAGCTGTAAGACAACAATTGTGGGTAAGTAAGTAATTTACTAAATGTCAGTTTTACTTTATTATCCTATTGGTGTCAGGTGCATGAAATAGAGGAGGCCGCTGCTGAGTGCAGTCCTATGCAGTATTGCTGGATCCTTGTGTATTGTTCCGCATTGATCGTGAGGCGGTTCACAGCATCGACTTTATCGTTACACTGGCGAAACAGTTTCACTACTCTTACAGTATTTTCTGTTTGTATTACGTAATGCATTGACGTATTCTAGGTATAGGCTGTATCGCATACAAGTACAGACGTCTAGAAGGTTCATACATTTTCTCAGTCCAAATTCTTGAAACTCTTTTTTTTTTTTTTTTTTCTTTTGGAGAAATTATGCATCGAAACGTACTACATCATAATCTGAGGCGACAGAAGTCATGATATAGCGATATGCACATATACAAATGTCGGTAGTATAGAGTACACAAGATATAAAATGGCAGAGTACTGACGAAACACTCGTTCGTAGTTACTTGATTCATGTGAGAAGATATACGACATGATTATGGCCATATGACGAGACGTAACAAACTTTGAAAGTGAAATCGTAGTCGGAGCGAGACGCATGGGACACTGCATTTCGGCAATCGTTAGGGAATTCAATATTCCGAGATCCACATTGTCAAGAGCGTGCCGAGAATAACTATGAGGGTTGGAACTTTAATAGTGGCAACTATTTATTTACAACTCGTAAAAAATAGATACGTGTTTCAAAGTTTTATTTGCCTGCAGAGTGGTCACCAGCATCGTGTATAACCCGCTGCCAGCGATATGGATGTCGTAGGATACTCTTAGCAGTGCCCGCTGTGTTGACAGTTGGAGAGGCGCGGTTTATTGCCCGACGAAAGTGTAGCAGTTCTGAAGCGAATATCGTGAAGTGTTTCCTTCAGTTTATAAATCGAGTTGAAGCTACGAGGGCTTAAGTGAGGGAAGTGCAGTAGGTGGCATAGCGCTTAGCAGCCCCATCAGTCAAAAAAGCAGTAACAGCTTGCCCTCTACGTGCGTAAGCAATGTCCGCAAAATGATGGTCAGGTCTTGCATAACGTGTCATCACTCCTGTCACTATGCTGTTCATTTTTGGAACACAATCTACGACCAGCTTAGAGACAGCAGTGATGATAATTTTTGCAGGACCTGACCATCATTTTCCAGGACAATGCTCAAGCACATGCAGTGCAAGCTGTTACTGATTGTTTGATTGATGCGGCTGCTAAGTGCTACACCACCTTCTGCTCTCCCCTGATTATGCCCTCGTAAGGTCAACTCGGTTTCTAAACTGAAGGAAACGCTTCACAGCATTCGCTTCAGAAAATGCTTCAGAAAAGAATTCGACGGGAAGCAGACCGCGCCTCTCGGACTGTCAACACGACTGGCACTGCTGAGAGTATCCAACGACTTCCACATCACTGGCAACGAGTTATACACAATGCTGGTGACTATTTTGAAGGTCAGTAAAACTATGAAACACGTATCTATTTTGGACGAGCTGTGAATAAATAGTTGCCACTATTAAAGTTCCAACCCTCGAAATTTCAGGTATTACTTTTCATCAAGTACGACGCAGTAGCTGACGGCCTTCACTTAAGGACGGAGAGCAGCGTCGTTTGCATGGAGTTGTCACTGCTGACAGACAACCAACACTGTGTCCAATAATCGCAGAAATCAATATGGGTCGTATGTTGAAAGTATCTGTTACGACAGTGATCCGAAATTTGTCGATAATGAACTATGGGCGCAGACGACCACTGCGAGTGCTTTTGCTAACAGGACGACATCGTCTGCAGCGCCTATCCGGGCTAGTGACCATATTGGTAAGAGCCGAGACGACTGGAAAACCGTGGTCTAATCAAATGAGTCCCGATTTAATTGGGAAGAGTTTATGATAGGCTTCGAGTGTGGGGCAGATGCCACGAGGCCTTGGACCCAAGTTGTCAACAACGCACTGTGTAACCTGGTAGTGGCTCCATAATTGTGTGGGCTGTGTTTACAAGTAATGGACTGGATGCTGTGTTCCAACTGAAGCGACCATTGACTGCAGCTGGTTACGTTTGGCTACTTCGAGTCCATACAGACATTCATGGACCTCTTGTTCCCAAACAGCCGTGGATTTTTTATGGATGATAATGCGCCAAGTAACCAGAGCACAATTGTTCAAGATTGTTTTAATGAATGTTCTGAGCAGTTCGAGCTAATGATTTGGACACTCAAATCACCCAACGTGGTTCCCATCAAACATTTATAGAACATTATCGAGAGGTCAGTTATGTACATAATCATTCACTGGCAACACTTACCCAGTTACGGAGGCTATAGAGGCAGCACGGCTCAATATTTCTACGAGGGCCGTCCTACAACTTGTCGAGTCCATGGCACGTCGAGTTACTGCATTACACGCAACAATGGGAGGTCCTACCCTATGTCAGAGGGGAAATGCGACTTTGATAATTAGTACGTATTCACAACAACTGGCAGTTCATTTCCAGTGGTAGAACAAACGTTTGGCAACTAATTGATTTTTTTGACTATGAATCGTGTTCTGCCTGAATTATAAGTGCTTGCACTCAGTATGTTAAGAAAGTGTGTATAGATATTTATAAAGTCGTACAGTCCATGAATATCAACACTGTAGTCACTCTTCTGTGGACCTTCGCATTGTACATCCGTTCTCTACTTGTTTTACAATGTTCAAAATGGTTCAAATGGCACTGAGCACTATGGGACTTAACTGCTGACGTCATCAGTCCCCTAGAATGTAGAACTACTTAAACCTAACTAACCTAACGACATCACAGACATCCATGCCCGATGCAGGATTCGAATCTGCGACCGTAGCTGTCAGGCGGTTCCAGAGTCTAACGCCTAGAACCGCTCGGCCACTCTGGCCGGCAATGGTTAAGTATGGAACTTATTAAATATCCAAGTACCACTAGTGCTGGGGTACTTATGTTATACCCAGGGAGTGTATGAAATGAGGTGGACAACAAGTCTGACCATTTCTTGGCATTTCTGATTAATTTGTGATGATGATAATTCCTTCCAGCGACCAGAATCCATCGTGATCCTGCTCTTAATGGAATCTTTCCCGTTTAGCTGTATAAGCAATTGTTGGTTATCAACACGAAGTTGTTCGTTAGCAAATAATTTAAAACAATTCACAGATATTTCTCACTATCAGAAGAAGTGTCTGACAGGAAATGGATTTGTCCACTGTGCATGGTGGTCTGCAGGGGTCAGAAGTGCTAATATACATTATGGTAAAAAATTGTGTATTGGTACTTTTGGCTCCTTGCGGTCCTTAAACAACAACTTTGAAGGCTCTCTGCAGAGGACTGTTACACCACGTGACCGTTCACTAACTGTAGCAGAATATTTGTGGGTAAGTATGGAAATTAATAAATTAGAGTCGCTGTCCAATTTTTCCCCCACCCTCACACTTCCCATTGCGACATACGATAATTTGCTGCTCGAAAAGGTCCTGATAAATGATCCCTTGTTTTAATGTAGTTGTAACATATATTTCTCTTCACTAGACACTGATGCGGTGCATTTTCATTGGGTATGCAATCAGCCCATCTCATTTACAGAATTCTTCGGTAGAAGCTGTTATTCTTGTCTTATTTGAATTGCTGTTGATCCATGTTTAACGCAAATACTTCTCGCTGAAGCATAACATTGCATTCGATACCAAGAAATTTCTCTTTATCAGAAACACTTTTCTGGGTATTAAAAATCTTCTTTTTTTACCCTCTTAGACCGTCATCACACATTTTATAGCACCTAGTCACAAATCACTTTTACTGCTTTTAGAAGTGTGTCACATCCTCTTCTTATGCACTCAGATTACTTGATTTAATAGGATTAAATTTCAATACCCAAGTATAATTTTATGACTTTCATCTTATAATCCCATTTCACGTAACCAGTCATTCCACTCAACTCATCCACCAAGTTTAAATTTCTTCACTTTGTATTTTAATTATCTTCCGAAATTCGCCTTGGTTTACTTCGCAGTTTGCCTACTGCACCGATAGAATAACACTATTTCTCCCCTCTAGAATACTGATTTGTTTTCATGAATCCTCTTATAACTTTTATTACTGCAATCAGTCTGCTGTAGAAAGTTTAGTCATTCCCCTCTCGTAAATTATCAGTGCTACCTTCAGAATCTCAGGGAATTCTTTCAATTCAGTGTTAGTACATAATCTTGTAAACATAAATGTAAATACTAGCATTTGCATTGAGTGATTTGCAGATACTACAGAGGACCTAAACCTGGATGGGCGGATGATGTTTTCAACTTACATACCTCCTGATGTTCGTCAAGTGTTCTACTTGTGCTCCACCACACTCATTGTGTTACATTACTAATGGTGGTCCGGAGGAACCATCAGTGGGGATATACTTTGCCTTACGAAAATGTTAATTCTCACCTATGACGTCTGGCAGGGCACTTATAGCGACGTTCCAGTCTCTCTTCTGTTGCCCATGAACGTACGCTACGCGAAGGCAATGACTGTGACAATGTGTGTAATTTACTATACATCAAATATGCTTTGTTATTCCAGTTGTATGAGATGCATGTAACAGAGCAGGGCACTGCTTAGTGTAGTCCTATGCAGTGTTCGTGGAGTCGTATGTTGAGCCGCTGACAATAAAGTACATTGAATGTAGTCAGAACGTTCTATCTGGCAACAGTGGCGACTCTCAATGCTGCACATGCATAGCGGTCGGTGTTGACAAACTGCCCCCACCGTAGTTCAATTGAGCATCGTGTGTGGCCGTGATAGACCTGTTAATACAAGTGCTTGTTCAGTGTATTAGTTCTGAAATGAGAACATGACAATGAACGAGCAAAAGATCAATTTAGAAAGTTCTTTTATGCTTTGCAAGACACCAAAAGTAATGCATGCAATGCTGGTACATGTTCCATGAAATCTGTGTACGAGTGGTTCGCGTAATAGTTAATAAGTCTGTTCCATTACTGAATGAAAGAAGAAGTCAGAAAAGTTTCAATGTGTTGTGAGTAACATGGTTCTGGAGAGGAGGGCAACCTCGTATTGGGGAGTTACGTGCTGCTGCTAACATTTGCCTTGAAATATTTAGGGAAACCTCAGAGTACCTAAACAGTGATGGCCTGATGCTGATTTATAAAGCTGTTCTTCCATTGCGACTCCAGGATTCTACGTTTGCACCACCACGATTGTGTTAAACACAAATAGTGGTGATTTGCAGGTGTCATAAGTGATAGTACACATTACATTATAAAAATTGTAATACTATCCCATATGACGCCTTGCAGGTCACAAACAACGACGTTCCAGTATGTCTTCTGTGGACCATTACACCACATGATCGTCCACTAGATGTAAGACAACAGTTGAGGGTAAGTATGTAATTTACTAAATTTCAGTTTTACTTTATTATCCTATTGGTATCAGGTTCATGTAACAGAGCAGGCCGCTGCATAGTACAGTCGTATGCAGTATTTGCTGGAGCCTTGTGTATGGTTCCGCATTGATCGTGTGGCAGTTGACAGCTTTGACTTTATCGTTAGAGTGGCGATACAGTTTCAACTCTTACCGTATTTTCTGTTCTTATTATGTAATGTATTTATGTATTCTAGGTATACTCTGTATCGCATGGAAGTACAAACGTACAGAATGTTCATACATTTTTTCAGTCCAATTAGTTTAGTGCTTCCTCCTTTTACCGCAGAAATTCTTGTAATGTAGTTTTTTTTTTTTTTCATAATGACTACCCCCTGCGGGTTCGGGGGTTAGAATATTCCCGCGGTATTCCTGCCTGTCGTAAGAGGCGACTAAAAGGAGTCTCAAGTGTTTCGGCCTATAATGTGATGGTCCCAATTAGGGTTTGACCTTCATCTTTCTAAATTCTTCCGAAGAGCGAGCCAGTTGGGGAACGGCACCTTACATGGTGCACTGTATCCGTCGTGCGTTGAGACCCTTAGCCGGCTTTCTCGTCGTCACAATGGTGTCCCGCTCTTGGGCTAGGATACGTTTCTGGGTGTGATTAACACTTTGCACTGTGCAGTGTTGCTATTTGCTGAGACGACGACCTTAGACATTTTTACACCTATGATCCAGCATGGTAGCCAGTCCATTATGGTGGGGCCGCCATGTACCCTGTTGATTGTACACCCCTGACAACACAGAGATCGCTGTGCTGATGCCTGGCCGTTAAGTCCCCACGTACGGCAAGGAGTAGGTGCCTATCTCCCTGTAGCATTGGGACTCTCGGTAATGGCCACACTGCCAGGTGGCCCTTGCTGCGGCTGGGTGGCGCCCGTGGGGAGGGCCCTTGGTCGGAGTGGGTGACATCAGTGTGGATGACCAGCAATGAAGCGTGGTACATCGTCTCTCGTTGAGGGCCAGCCACCAGCAGTCTCTAAGCGTTCTTGGGTTCAATTTAATGCTCAGAAATACTATCCAAACACGTTCCCCTCCCTGGCTACACCATGGGAGGAGTATAAGTTTCAGGATGGCGGTGACAGTTATTCGCCCCGGTTCCTAGTTTGTACAAGAGCTGATGGAGAGTCTTTCATGTCGACAAGGCCTCAGTTCTTATAAGAGCATTTAGAGGACAAGTTCGGGGAGGTGGAGGGCTTGTCCAAAATGCTCTCTGGGTCAGTTTTGATAAAAACGGCATCCTCTGCCCAGTCACTAGGGTTACTTGCTTGTGACTAGTTGGGGGATGTTAACGTTACCATCACACCACATAAGAGTCTAAATATGGTCCAGGGTTTTATTTTCCATAGGGACCTACTTTTGCAGTCTGATGAGGAACTGCATGCCAACTTAAAGCGTCGAGGTGTTCATTTCGTCTGGCGCGTTAATTGGTGTCAGAGCGATCATTAGGTTTCTACCGGTGCCTTCATATTGGCCTTCAAGGGTGAAACTTTACCTGGAAGGTCAAGATGATGGTCTACTGGTGTGATGTCAAGCCCTCTATCCCTCCCTCAATGCGGTGCTTTAAGTGCGGGAAGTTTGGCCATATGCCTTCCCGCTGTACTTCCAGCCTCACATGTCGAGATTGCAGACGCCCATCACATCCTAATACTCCATGTGCCCCGCCTCCCATCTGTGTCAATTGGGGAGAGCATCATTCACCTTGCTCGCCAGACTGCAGCATCTTACAGAAAGAGCGCAAAATCATGGAATATAAAACCCTGGACCCACTGACCTATACTGAGGCCAAGAGGAAATATGAACGACTGCATCCTGTGCGAATGACTGCCTCATATGCCGCTGCAACGACAAATGTACTAGACCCATCTGTTCCGCGAATTCCAGTTGGATCGCCAAACCGTACAACACATGCCCCCTTGCCCATAGGGAGCACCATAGCCCCTGTTGCTCCTGCGCCACTTACCTTGGGAGCGACACCCTCCCCCCCCCCTTCCCCCCCACACACACACATCGGGGATATCCGTCCCCGCTTATAAGCCAGAGAATCGTCCACCTTCTTCGGCTTCTCTCGTTCGCAAGGGGACCCTTTGGTCCCTCCCTTCCCTTGCTTCCACAAGCGGGAAGGCTGACGCCCGACAGTGGCATAAGTGCCCACAACCAGCTGGTCGTAGGGCTTCGTGATCCTCCTCTGTCCTGGAGTCTGATCGGTGAACCCCTCCCAGCCAGTGAAACACAAGGAGCAGCATGATAAATCCTAGAGGAAGATCTCTAAGGCCAAGGAACTTGCGGTGGCACCCACACCACCGCAACCTTCGAGCTCTGCGTCTGAAGATGAGATGGAGACCCTGTTGTCCGCTGAGGACCTCGATATCGCCGGTCCCTCAGACACAATGGATAGCACTCGCACAGGTGCTCAATCGGTGGCAGCAGGTGACCCAGCGGCGTAATCTACCTCACCAGTCCCTTCACGCCTCTGTCAGCCATGGACAATATCTTACTCCAGTGGAACTGCAGCGGTTTCTTCCACCATCTTGCTGAGCTCAGACAACTTCTCAGCCTCCACGCTTTCCTCTGCATAGCTCTTCAAGAAACTTGGTTTCCGGCAATGCGAACCCCCGCCCTCCATGGCTATCGAAGTTATTATTGGAACCAGGCAGCTTATGAAAGGGTATCTCGTGGCTTCTGCATCTACGTCCTTCACTCCCTTCACAGCGAGTTTGTCCCTCTACAAACACCTTTAGAGGCTGTCGCTATTCGGGTGTGGACGCCACAGGCTGTTACTGTCTGTAGTCTTTATCTTCCACCTGATGGTGATGTCCTGCAGCATGTCCTGGCTGTGCTGATAGCCCAATTTCCGCCACCTTTCCTGTTACTGGGTGACTTCAACGCCCATAACCCTTTATGGGGTGGGTCAGTGGCCACAGGTCGAGGCGCCACCGTTGAGAATGTATTGACATAGCTCGACCTTTCCATTTTAAATGATGGTGCCTTCACTTATTTCAGTGTGGCGCATGGCACATACACCGCCATCGACATTTCGATCTGCGGCTCTATCCTCTTACCGTCTTTCCAATGGAGTGTGCATGACGACCTGTGTGGTAGTGACCACTTCCTGATCTCTCTGTTACTGCCACAGCGTCACTCTTCTGGACGCCCTTGAAGATGGGCTATGAATAAGGCTAACTGGGACTTGTTCTCCTCCACTGCCGCTATTGAGGCTCTTTCTAATGAAGCCATTGATGCGGTGGTTCACTCGGTCACCACCAGCATCGTCACTGCCGCAGAATCTGTCATTCCCCGTTCTTCTGGGTCCCATCGGCGGAGGACTGTGCCTTGGTGGTCGCCTGCGATCGCCGAGGCGATTAACTATCGCAGGCGGGCTCTCGAGCGTCACAAGCAGCACCCCTCACTAGAAAACCTCATCGCCTTTAAACGTATCCGCGCGCGGGCCCGCCGCATCATTCACCAACACAAGCAGGAGTGCTGGGAATGGTATGTCTCCACCATTGGCCTCCATATCTCTCCATCGCAGTTTTGGGCCAAGATTAGGCGCCTCTATGGCTATCGGACCACTGTCAGTGTCCCTGCGCTCTGACTGAATGGAGCAGTTTGTACTGACTCTGACATAATTGCAAACCGGTTAGCAGACCATTTTGCTCTCAGTTCCGCTTCTGTGAATTACCCACTGGCCTTCCGCTCCATTAAAGAGCGGTTGGAACGTCGGAGCCTTTCATTTCACACCCGGCATCCTGAATCCTACATTGTTCAATTCAGTGTGTGAGAATTCTACAGTGCCCTAGCCACTTGCCCTGATACAGCTCCCAGGCAAGATCGCATCTACTGTCAGATGCAGAAACACCTCTCAGTGGACTGCCAGTGACGCCTCCTCCACCTTTACAACCGTATCTGGGTCGAAGGTGAGTTTCCGTCGCAATGGCGGGAAAGCATTCTTATCCCCGTTTTGAAACCTGGCAAGAACCCATTGGAGGTGGACAGATATCGCCCCATTAGCCTCACCAACGTCCTTTGCAAGTTGCTCGAAATCATGGTGAGCCAGCGGTTGAGTTGGGTACTCGAGTCTTGGGGCCTTCTGGCTCTGTCTCAGGGTGGGTTGCGTAACGGCCGCTCTGCCGCCGATGATCTGGTAAGCCTGAAGTCAGCCATCCGAACGGCCTTTGCCCACCGTCAGCACCTTGTCGCTGTCTTTTTTGACATGTGGAAGGCGTACAATGCGACATGGCGCCATCAAATCCTCTCTACGCTTCATGGTTGGAGTCTTAGGGGTCCACTGCTGATTTTCATACGAAACATTCTGTCGCATCGTACCTACCGCGTGCAAGTCGCGGCCTCCCATACTTCTCCCAGAGTTCAGAAGAACGGGGTACCACAGGGATCTGTCTCAAGTGTCTGCCTGTTTTTAATTTCTATTAATGGCTTCGCTGCGGTGGTGGGAACCTCTGTCTCAGCTTCCTTGAATGCTGACGACTTCTGCTTCTACTATAGCTCCATTGGCATTGCAGCTGCTGAACGTGTGCTGCAGGGCGCTATCCGCAAGGCGCAGTCTTGGGCTGTAGCGCATCTCTTCCAGTTTTCGGCCACCAAGGCCTGCGTTATGCATTTGTGCCGGCGACGCACTGTTCACCCTGAGCCGCAGCTTTACCTTGATGGCGAACCTCTTGCTGTGGTAGAGACACATCGGTTTCTGGGTGTGGTTTTTGATGCCTGGTTGACTTGGCTCCCACATATTCGGCAGCTTAAACAGATGTGTTGGCGGCATCTTAAAGCTCTGCGATGCTTGAGTCACACCAGCTGAGGCGCCGACCGATCTACCCTCTTACGGCTCTACCAGGCGTTAATCCAGTCCAGTCTGGATTATGGGAGCCTGGATTATGGGTCAGCATCCTCTTCTGCTTCGAGGGTGCTGGAACCAATCCTTCACAGCTGGATCCGACTTGCCACTGGTGCTTTCCAGGTCAGCCCTATGAACAGCATACTTGTGGAGGCAGCTATCCCTCCACTGCAGTCCCAGCGCCAACGTTTACTGGCCGCATATGCAACACATGTTTGCAGGTTACCCAGGCATCCTAATTATCGTCTCCCATTCCCTCAGTCGGTCGTCCATCTCCCAGAACGTCGGCCCCGGTAGGGTTGTACGATCGCGGTCCGCGTCAGAGAGCTTCTCTCTGCTCTTGGTGTTTTCCCTCTTCCACATCCTTTCCGGGCCCCCCTGCGTACACCTCCGTGGTGTGTGCCCCGGCCTTGCCTTCGGCTTGAATTGGCACAGGGTCCGAAGGACTCACACTCTCCGGAGGCCTTCTGCCGCCGCTTTCTTTCCATCCTTGCCACGTATCAGGGCTCTGGCGTTCTTTACACTAACAGTTCGCTGGTTGCTGGTCGTGTCGGTTATGCTCTCACTCTAGGGGCCATTGCGAACAATGCTCATTGATTGCTCGCTGCAGCGTTTTCACTGCTGAGCTGGTCGCCATCTCTCGTGCCCTATATTATATCCGCTCCTGCTCAGGTGAGTCCTTCGTTATCTGTAGCGACTCCCTGAGCAGTTTACAAGCTATCGACCAGTGCTTCCCTCGCTCTCGTCTGGTGATGGCTGTCCAGGAGCCACTCGACACTCTTGCCCGTTGCAGCCGCTCTGTGGTCTTTGTGTGGACCCCTGGTCATGTCGTGTTCCCGGTCAATGAACATGTTGACGCCTGGCCAAACAAGTGGTCCACATTTTGTTGGCCTATCCCCGTTTAGCTGTTCTCAGGCAGACATTTGCGCTGCCTGATGCGCTCCCTGCCCTTTTAACAGATGACACCGCCATGGCAGGCTTAGTTTTGCGTTTTATTCGAGCAGGGGCTTTTATCACTCAATATAAGTGTTTGACTTTTTTTGTGTTGAGTCGGGCCTTTGGCCTAAGATTTTAGACTGAGTTTTTCGTGTGTTTCTCGGCTGTTGGCTTTTCCTTTTTTTGTCTCTATGGTCGGTCAACCACTGTCACACTCAATGTGATTTTATTTCCTTTTGTCTGGTATCTTTCTGAGTCTTCCTTGTCCTGTGTCGCCTGTCGTGTTTTCTATACTTCGCTTTTATTCTGTGTGGGTGTTTGAAATTTTGGAAAAAGGGACCGATGACCATAGCAGTCTGTTCACTTCAATTGCACAAACTAACCGACCAATCATAATGACTGGCAGAAACTGTGTTCGAAACGTACTACATCATACTCTGAAGTGTCTTAAGTCATGATATAGCGATATGCACACTCACGAATGTCGGCAGTACAGCGTACACAAGATATAAAATGGCAGTGCATTGACAGAACACTCATTTGTACTTACGTGATTCATGTGAAAATATATACAACATGATTATGGCCACCGGCCGGGGTGGCCAAGCGGTTAAAGGCGCTACAGTCTGGAACCGCGCGACCGCTACGGTCGCAGATTCGAATTCTGCCTCGGGCATGGATGTGTGTGATGTCCTTAGGTTAGTTAGGTTTAAGTAGTTCTAAGTTCTAGGGGACTGATGACCTTAGAAGCTACGTCCCATAGTGCTCAGAGCCATTTGAAGCATTTGATTATGGCCATACGACGAGTCTTAACAGTCTTGGAACGTGAAGTCGTAGTCAGAGCGAGACGCATGCGACATTCCATTTCGGAAATTGTGAGGGAATTCAGTATTCTGAAACACAGTGTCAAGAGCGTGCCGAGAATAAATAATTTCTAGTTTTACATCTCATTAAGGACGACGCAGTAGGTGACGACCTTCACTTAAGGACAGAGAGCAGCGGCATTTGCGTAGAGTTGTCACTGCTGACAGACCACCAACACTGTGTTCAATAATCACAGAAATGAATATGGGTCGTATGTTGAAAGTATCTGTTATGACAGTGCTCCGAAATTTGTCGTTAATGAACGACGGGTGCAGACGATCAGCGCGAGTGCTTTTGCTAATAGGACTGCATCGTCCGCAGCGCCTATTCGGTCTAGTGACCATATTTGTAAGAGCCGAGACGAGTATAAAACGGTCGTCTAATCAAATGAGACCCGATTTAACAGGTAAGAGTTTATGGTAGGGTTCGAGTGTGGCGCAGACACCACAAGGCCTTGGACCCAAGTTGTCATCAACGCACTGTGCAACCTGGTGGTGGCTCCATAATTGTGTGGGCTGTGTTTACAAGTAATGGACTGGATGCTCTGTTCCAACTGAAGCGACCACTGATTGCAGCTGGTTACGTCTGGCTGCTTAGAGACCATACAGACATTCATGGACCTCTTGTTCCCAAACAACCATGGATTTTTTGAGAATGACAATGCGTCATGTCACCAGAGCACAGTTGTTCAGGGTAGTTTTGAAGAAATTTCTGAGCAGTTGGTGATAATGATTTGGACACTCAGATCACGCGACATGAATCCCATTGAACACTTACAGAACAGTACTGAGAGGTCAGTTATGTACAAAATCATTCACTGGCAACACTTTTCCAGTTATGGAGGCTATAGAGAGGCTCAATATTTCTACAAGGAACTTCCAACAACTTGTCGATTCCATGCCTCGTCGCGTTGCTGCATTACACCCAACAATGGGAGGTCCTACCCTATGTCAGAGGGGAGATGCGACTTTGTTAATTAGTATGTATTCGCAACAACTGATCGCTCATTACCAGTGGTAAGACGGACGTTTAGCAAGTAGTAGATATGTTTCACTATGAATTATACTCTGCAAGAATCATAAGTGCCTGCACTCAGTATGTTACGAAAGTGTATATAGATAGATTTAGCGCCGTGCAGTCTATGAATATCAAATCTGTAGTCACCCTTCTGTGTACCTTCGCGGTGTACAATCGTTCTCTACGCGTTTGACAATGTTGAGGAATGAGGATGGAACTTACTAAATATCCAAATATCATTTTGATGGTGGTGGTGGTGGTTAGTGTTTAACGTCCCGTCGACAACAAGGTCATTAGAGACGGAGCGCAAGCTCGGGTTAGGGAAAGATTGGGAAGGAAATCGGCCGTGCCCTTTCAAAGGAACCATCTCGGCATTCGCTTGAAATGATTTAGGGAAATCACGGAAAACCTAAATCAGGATGGCCGGAGACGGGATTGAACCATCGTCCTACCGAATGCGAGTCCAGTGTGCTAACCACTGCGCCACCTCGCGCGGTTATCATTTTGATTTTAAATTTGTATAATACACTCGTTTATGACGCGTATACACTGCCCAGATACCAATAGTGTTTGGGTAAATATGTTCTAGCCAGAGAGTGTGATATGAGGTGGACAAAAAGTCCGACCTCTTCTTGACATTGCTGATTAATTTTTGATGATGATAATTTCTTCCAGCGACCAGA
This sequence comes from Schistocerca serialis cubense, assembly GCF_023864345.2. NCBI lineage: Eukaryota > Metazoa > Arthropoda > Insecta > Orthoptera > Acrididae > Schistocerca > Schistocerca serialis. The sequence continues at coordinate 689,468,491 of NC_064640.1, read as the reverse complement.
ATCCATCGTGATCCTGCTCTTATTGGAATCTTTCCCTTTTAGCTGTACAAGCAATTGTCGGTCATCAACACGAAGTTGTTCGTTAGCAAAGAATTTGAAACAAATCACAGATATTTGTCACTATCAGAAGAAGTGTCTGACAGGAAATGGAGTTGTCCACTGTGCATGGTGGTCTGCAGGAGTCAGAAGTGCGAATACACATTGCGATATAAAATTGTGTATTTGTACTTTTGACTCTTTGCAGTCCATAAACAACAACTTTGCAGGCTCTCTGAAGAAGACTGTTACACCACGTGACCATTCACTAACTGTAGCAGAATATTTGTGATTAATTATGGAAATTAATTAATTAGAGTCGTTGTACAAATTCCCCCACCTTCTCACTTCCAACAACTACGACGGACGATAATTTGATCCCTCAATAAAGGTCCTGTCAGCTTATCCCTTGCTTTGGTGTAGTTGTAACATACATTTCACTTCGCCAGCGTCTGACGCCGTATATTTTCGTTAGGTATGCAATTGGCCCATCTAATTTTCAGCATTCGTCGGTTGAACCTGTTATTGTCGTCTTATTTGAATTGCTGATGATCCAAGTTTAACGCAACTACTTCTCACACAAACATCACATTTCATTCGATGGCAAGGAATTTCTCTTTCTCAGAAAGACTTTTCTTGTTATTAGAAAACTTTTTTTATCCTCTTAGACCGTCATCACTCATTTTATTGCACCATGTCACAAACCTTTTTACTCCTTTTAGATATGTGTCACATCCTCTTCTTATCCACTCAGATTACTTGATTTAATAGGATTAAATTTCAATGCCCAAGTATAATTTTATGACTTTCATCTTATAATCTCATTTCACGACACTAGACATTCCACTCAACTCTTCCACCAAGTTTAAATTTCCTCACTTTGTATTTAGTTATCTTCCAAATTCGCCTTGTTTTACTTCGCAGCTTGCCTACTGCACCAATAGAATAACACTATTTCTCCCCTCTAGATTACTGATTTGTTTTCATGAATCCTCTTATAACTTTTATTACTGCAATCCATCTGCTGTAGAAAGTTTAGTCATTCCCCTCTCGTAAATTATCAGTGCTACCTTCAGAATGTCAGGGAATTCCTTCAATTCAGTGTTGGTACATAATCTTGTAAACATAAATGTAAATACTAGCATTTGCATTGAGTGATTTGGAGATACTACAGAGGACCTAAACCTGGATGGGCGGATGATGTTTTCAACTTCCATACCTCCTGATGTTCGTCAAGTGTTCTACTTGTGCTCCACCACGCTCATTGTGTTACGTTACTAATGGTGGTCCGGAGGAACCATCAGTGGGGAATTCAGTATTCCGAAACACAGTGACAGGAGCGTGCCGAGAGTAATTAATTTCAAGTAGTACCTCTCATTAAAGACAACGCAGTAGCTGACGGCCTTTGCTTAAGGACCGAGAGCAGCGGCGTTTGCGTAGAGTTGTCACTGCTGACAGACAACCAACACTGTGTCCAGCAATCGCAGAAATCAGTATGGGTCGTATGTTGAAAGTATATGTTAGGACTGTGATCCGAAAATCGTCCTTAATGAGTTACGGTCGCAGACGACAGGCGAGAGTGCTTTAGCTAATAGGATGACATCGTCCTCAGAGCCTATCCGGACTAGTGACCATATTGGTAAGAGCCGAGACGTCTGGAAAAAGGTCGTCTAATCAAATGAGACCCGATTTAATTGGTAAGAGTTTATGGTAGGGTTCGAGTGTGTTGCAGGTGCCACGAGGCCTTGGACCCGAGTTGTCAACAACACACTGTGTAACTTTGTGGTGGCTTCATAACTATGTGGGTTGTTGTAACACTTCAGGCTTTCTCGGTGATCTAATGACATCTTGGGTTGTCGGGTGCTCTGCCGGATATCAGCGACGCTGATATCCGGCAGAACACCCGACAACCCAAGATGATATGTGGGTTGTGTTTACAAGGAGTGCACTTTATGCTCTGTTCGAATTTAAGCGACCATTGATTGGTGCTGGTTTTTGTTTGGCTACTTTGAAATCATTTACAGCCATTCATGGACCTCTTGTTCCCAAACAACCATGGATTCTTTATGGATGACAATGCGCCATGGCACCTGAGCACAATTGTTCGAGATTGGTTTGAAGAACATTCTGAGCAGTTGGAGCGAATGATTTGGTAACTCAGGTCACCCGACCTGAATCCCAAGGGACATTTATAGAACATAAACGAGAGGTCAGTTACGTACAAAATTATTCAACGCTAACACTTTCCTATTTATGGAGGCTATAGAGGCAGCCAGGCTCAATCTTTCTACAAGGGACTTCCAACAACTAAACCTAAACTTTGATGGCCTCATGCTGATTTAAAAAGCTGTTCTTCCCGTTGGAGTCCAGGATTCTACATCTGCACCACCACGATTGTGTTAAACACAAATAGTGGTGATTTGCAGGTGTCATAAGTGATAGTACACATTACATTATAAAAATTGTAATACTATCCCTTATGACGCCTTGCAGGTCACAAACAACGACGTTCCAGTATGTCTTCTGGGGACCATTACACCACATGATCGTCCACTAACTGTAAGACAACAGTTGTGGGTAAGTATGTAATTTACTAAATGTCAATTTTACTTTATTATCATATTGGTATCAGGTGCATGTAACAGAGCAGGCCGCTGATTAGTGCAGGCGTATGCAGTATTGCTGGAGCCTTGTGTATGGTTCGGCATTGGTCGTGAGGCAGTTCACAGCTTTGACTTTATCGTTACACTGGCGAAACAGTATCACAACTCTTACCATATTTTCTGTTCTTATTACCAAATGCGCTTATGTATTCTAGCTATAGGCTGTATCCCATGCCATTACAAACGTACAGAACGTTCATATATTTCTTCAGTCCAATTAGTTTAGTGCTTCAACCTTATCACGCAGAAATTCGTGTAACGTAAATTTTTTTTCATAATGACTGACAGAAACTATGTTCGAAACGTACTGCATCATACTCTGAGGTGACAGAAGACATGTTATAGCGATATGCACATATACAAATGTCGGCAATATAGCGTACACAAGATACAAAATGGCAGTGCATTGACAGAACACTCGTTTGTACTTAAGTGATTCATGTGAAAACGTATACGACGTGATTATGGCCATACGACGAGTCTTAACAGACTTTGAACGTGAAATCGTAGTCAGAGCGAGACGCATGCGACATTCCATTTCGGAAATCGTTAGGGAATTCAATATCCCGAAATATAGTGTCAAAAGCGTGCCGAGAATAACTAATTTCAAGTATTACCTCCCATTAAGGACGACCTTCACGTAAGGAGCAAGAGCAGCGGCGTTTGCATAGAGTTGTCACTGCTGACAGACAACCAACACCTTGTTCAATATTCGCGGTAATCAATACTGGTCGTTTGTTGAAAGTATCTGTTAGGACAGTGCTCCGAAATTTTTCGTTAATGGACTACGGTTGCAGACGACCGGTGCGAGTGCTTATGCTAATAGGACGACATCGTCCGCAGTGCCTAACCGGACTATTGTTCATAATGGTAAGAGCCGAGACGACTGGGAAACAGTCGTCTAATCAAATGAGACCCGATTTCATTGGTAAGAGTTTATGGTAAGTTTCGATGGTGGCACAGACGCCACGAGGTCTTGGACCCAAGTCGTCAACAACGCACTGTGCAACCTGGTGGTGGCCCCTTAATTGTGTGGGCTGTGTTTACAACTAATTGACTGGATGCTCTGTTCCAACTAAAGCGACCATTGATTGGAGCGGGTTACGTTTGGCTACTTGGAGACCATACAGACAGTCATGGACCCCTTGTTCCCAAACAACCATGGATTTTTTAGGAATGACAGTTGCCATGTCACCAGAGCACAATTGTTCAAGATAGTTTTGAAGAACTTTGTGAGCACATCGAGATAATGATTTGGACACTCAGATCACGAGACACGAGTCCCATTGAACATTTATAGAACATTATTGTGAGGTCTGTTATGTACAAAATCATTCACTGGCAAGACTTTCCCAGTTATGGAGGCTATAGAGGCAGCATGGCTCAACATTTCTACGAGGGACTTCCAAAAACTTGGCGATTTCATGCCACGTCAAGTTATTGCACTACACCCAACAATGGCAGGTCCTACCCTATGTCAGAGGGGAGATGCGACTTTGTTAATTAGTATGTATTCGCAACAACTGGCAGCTCATTTGTGGTGGTAAAACAGACGTTTAGCAACTGATAGATTTCTTTGACTATTAATGACACTCTGCAAGAATCATAAGTGCCTGCACTCAGTATGTTAAGAAAGTGTGTATTGATATTTATAGCGTTGTGCAGTCTATGTATATCACTCTGTAGTCACTCTTCTGTGGACCCTCGCGCTGTACAATCATTCCCTACGCGTATTACAATGTTTAGGGATAAGTATGTAACTTACGAAATATCCAAATATCATTTTGATTTTAAGTTTATATAATACACTCGTTTATGATGCGTAGGCAGAGCCCAGATACCACTAGTGTTTGGATACCTAAGTTCTAGCCACAGAGATTGATATGAGGTGGATAACAAGTCTGACGACTTCTTGACATTGCTGATTAATTTTTGATGATGATAATTTCTTCAAGCGACCAGAATCCATCGTGATCCTGCACTTAATGGAGTCTTTCCCATGTACCTGTATAAGCAATTGTTGGTCATCACCACGAAGTTGTTCGTTAGCAAATAATGTAAAACGATTCGCAGAAATTTCTATCAGAAGAAGTGTCTGACAGGAAATGGATTTGTCCACTGTGTATGATGGTCTGCAGGGGTCAGAAGTACGAATATACATTGCGATAAAAAATTGTGTATTTGTACGTCTGACTCCTTGCAGTCCATAACCAACAACTTTGCAGGCTCTCTGCACGAGAGTGTTACACCACATCACCGTTCACTACCTGGAGCAAAATATTTGTGATTAAGTATGGAAAATAATTAATTAGTGTCACCGTACAATTTCCCCCCACCCTCACACTTCCAACAATTACGACGGACGATAATTTGATGATTCAATAAAGGTCCTGCCAACTGATCCCTTGTTTTGGTGTAGTTGTAACATACATTTCTCTTCACCAGAATCTGACGCAAGATATTTTCGTTGGGTATGCAATTGTCCCATCTAATTTTCAGCATACATCGGTAGAACCTGTTATTGTCGTCTTAATTGAGTTGGAGGTGATCCAAATTTAACGCAACTACTTCTCACGAAAACATCACATTTTATTCGATGGCAAGGAATTTCTCTTTCTCAGATACACTTTCCTTGTTATTAGAAACCTTTTTTTATCCTCTTAGACTGTCATCACTCAATTTATGCAGCTAGTCACAAACACCTTTACTCCTTTTAGAAGTATGTCACATCCTCTTCTTATGCACTCGGATTACTTGACTTAATAGGATTAAATTTCAATGCCCAAGTATAATTTTATGACTGTCATCTTATAATCTCATTTCGAGACACTTGACATTCCACCCAACTCTTCCCCAAGTTAAAATTTCTTCACTTTGTATTTAGTTGTCTTCCAAAATTCACTTGGTTTGCTTTGCAGCTTGCCTACTGTACCGATAGAATAATACTATTTGTCCCCTGGCAAGTACTGCTTCGGTTTCATGAATCCTCTTATAACTTTTATAACTGCAATCCGTTTGCTGTAGAAAGTTTAAGCATTCACGTCTCGTACGTTATGTATGCTACCTTAAGAATTTCAAGGAATTCCTCGAATTCAGTGCTAGTACATAATCTTCTAAACATAATTGTAAATACTAGCATTTGCACTGAGTGACTTAGAGATGGCATGGAAGACTTAAAGCCGGATGGAAAATTGTTGTTTAGAACTTACGTACCTCTTGTTGTGCGTCAAGTGTTCTGCTTGTGCTCCACCACGCTTATTGTGTTACGTTACTAATGGTGCTCAGGAGGAACCATCAGTGCGGATATACGTTGCCTTAAGAAAATGTTTATTCTCACCTATGACTTCTGGCTGGCCACATACAACGCCGTTAAAGTCTCTCATCTGTGGCCCATGAACGTACGCTAGTTGCAAGGCAATAATTGTTACTCTGTATTATTGTTACTATTTATTATACATCAAGAATGCTTTGCTATTCCGGTTGTATGAGATGAATGTAATAGAGCAGGGCACTGCTTAGTGTAGCCCTATGCAGTGTTTTTGGATTCGTGTGGCCAACCTCTAACAATAAAGTTCGTTGAGCGAAGTCAGAACGGTCGATCGGGCAACACTGAACACTGGCGACTCACAACGCTGCACATGCATAGCGGTCGGTGTTGACTACCTGCCCCCACCGTAGTTCATTTGAGCATCGTGTATGTTCCGTGATAGACCCTTTGATCAAAGTGCTTGATCAGTGCATTAGTTCTAAAATGAAAACATGACATTGACGAGCAAAGGATCAACTTAAAGAGTTGTTTTATGCTTTGCAATACACCGAAAGAACGCATACAATGCTGGTACACGTTCCATTAAATGTATGTACGAGTGGTTCGCGTAATAGTTAATAAATCTGTTCCGTTACTGAACGAAAGATGAAGTCAGAAAAGTTTCAACATGTTGTGAGTAGCATGGTTCTGGAGAGGAGGGCAACCTCATATGGAGGAGTTTTGTAGACACATTATGCTACGTACTGCTAACATTTGCATTGAAGAATTTCGGGAAACCGCAGAGTACCTAAACTTTGATGGCCTGATGCTGATTTAAAAATCTGTTCTTCCCGTTGCGACTCCAGGGTTTTACGTCTGCACCACCAAGATCGTTGTTTGCACGAATAGTGGTGATTTGCAGGTGTCATAAGTGACAGTACACATTGTATTATGAAAATTGTATGCTATCCCTTATGACGCCTTGCAGGTCACAAACAACGACGTTTCAGTATGTCTTCTATGGACCATTACACCACATGAGCGTCCACTAGATGTAAGACAACGGTTGTGAGTAAGTATGTAATTTACTAAATTTCAGTTTTACTTTATTATCCTATTGGTATCTGGTGCATGTAACAGAGCAACCGCTGCTTACTGCAGTCGTATGCAGTATTGCTGGAGCCTTGTGTATTGTTCTGCATTGATCGTGAGGCAGTTGACAGCTTTGACTTGATCGTTACACTGGCGAAACAGTTTCACAACTCTTACCGTATTTTCTATTCATATTACGTAATGTATTTATATATTCTAGGTATACTGTGTATCGCATGGAAGTAGAAACGTACAGAACGTTTATACATTTTTTCAGTCCAACTAGCTTAATGCTTCCTTCTTTCCCAGCAGAAATTATAGTAACATAATTTTTTTCATAGTGACTGGCATAAACTATGTTCTAAACGTAGTGCATCATACTCTGAGGTGACAGGAGTCATGATATAGCGATATGCACACATACGAATGTCGGCAGTATAGCGTACTCAAGGTATAAAATGGCAGTGCATTGACAGAACACACGATTGTACTTACGTGATTAAAGTGAAAAGGTATACGACATGATCATGGCCTTACGACGAGTCTTAACAGACTTTGAACGTGAAATCGTAGTCAGAGCGAGACATATGCGACATTCCATTTTGGAAATCGTTAGGGAATTCAGTATTCCGAAACACAGTGACAGGAGCGTGCCGAGAGTAATTAATTTCTAGTAGTACCTCTCTTTAAAGACAATGCAGTAACTGACGGCCTTTGCTTAAGGACCGAGAGCAGCGGCGTTTGCGTAGAATTGTCACTGCTGACAGACAACCAACACTGCGTCCAGCAATAGCAGAAATCAGTATGGCCGTTTGTTGAAAGTATCTGTTAGGACAGTGATCCGGTATCGTCGTTAATGAGTTACGGTCGCAGACGACAGGCGAGAGTGCTTTTGCTAATAGGATGACATCGTCCTCAGAGCCTATCCGGACTAGTGACCATATTGGTAAGAGCCGAGACGTCTGGAAAAAGGTGGTCTAATCAAATGAGACCCGATTTAATTGGTAAGAGTTTATGGTAGGGTTCGAGTGGGTTGCAGGTGCCACGAGGCCTTGGACCCGAGTTGTCAACAACACACTGTGCAACTTTGTGGTGGCTTCATAACTATGTGGGTTGTTGTAACACTTCAGGCTTTCTCGATGATCTAATGACATCTTGGGTTGTCGGGTGTTCTGCCGGATATCAGCGACGCTGATATCCGGCAGAACACCCGACAACCCAAGATGATATGTGGGTTGTGTTTACAAGGAGTGCACTTTATGCTCTGTTCGAATTTAAGCAACCATTGATTGGTGCTGGTTTTTGTTTGGCTACTTTGAAATCATTTACAGCCATTCATGGACCTCTTGTTCCCAAACAACCATGGATTCTTTATGGATGACAATGCGCCATGGCACCTGAGCACAATTGTTCGAGTTTGGTTTGAAGAACATTCTGAGCAGTGGGAGCGAATGATTTGGTAACTCAGGTCACCCGACCTGAATCCCAAGGGACATTTATAGAACATAAACGAGAGGTCAGTTACGTACAAAATTATTCAACGCTAACACTTTCCCATTTATGAAGGCTATAGGGGCAGCCAGGCTCAATCTTTCTACAAGGGACTTCCAACAACTAAACCTAAACTTTGATGGCCTCATGCTGATTTAAAAAGCTGTTCTTCCCGTTGCGAGTCCAGGATTCTACGTCTGCACCACCACGATTGTGTTAAACACAAATAGTGGTGATTTGCAGGTGTCATAAGTGATAGTACACATTACATTATAAAAATTGTAATACTATCCCTTATGACGCCTTGCAGGTCACAAACAACGACGTTCCAGTATGTCTTCTGGGGACCATTACACCACATGATCGTCCACTAACTGTAAGACAACAGTTGAGGGTAAGTATGTAATTTACTAAATGTCAATTTTACTTTATTATCATATTGGTATCAGGTGCATGTAACAGAGCAGGCCGCTGATTAGTGCAGGCGTATGCAGTATTGCTGGAGCCTTGTGTATGGTTCGGCATTGATCGTGAGGCAGTTGACAGCTTTGACTTTATCGTTACACTGGCGAAACAGTATCACAACTCTTACCATATTTTCTGTTCTTATTACCAAATGCGCTTAAGGATTCTAGCTATAGGCTGTATCCCATGCCATTACAAACGTACAGAACGTTCATATATTTTTTCAGTCCAATTAGTTTAGTGCTTCAACCTTATCACGCAGAAATTCGTGTAACGTAATTTTTTTTTTTTCATAATGACTGACAGAAACTATGTTCGAAACGTACTGCATCATACTCTGAGGTGACACAAGACATGTTATAGCGATATGAACATATACAAATGTCGGCAATATAGCGTACACAAGATACAAAATGGCAGTGCATTGACGGAACACTCGTTTGTACTTAAGTGATTCATGTGAAAACGTATACGACGTGATTATGGCCATACGACGAGTCTTAACAGACTTTGAACGTGAAATCGTAGTCAGAGCGAGACGCATGCGACATTCCATTTCGGAAATCGTTAGGGAATTCAATATCCCGAAATATAGTGTCAAAAGCGTGCCGAGAATAACTAATTTCAAGTATTACCTCCCATTAAGGACGACCTTCACGTAAGGAGCAAGAGCAGCGGCGTTTGCATAGAGTTGTCACTGCTGACAGACAACCAACACCTTGTTCAATATTCGCGGTAATCAATACTGGTCGTTTGTTGAAAGTATCTGTTAGGACAGTGCTCCGAAATTTTTCGTTAATGGACTACGGTTGCAGACGACCGGTGCGAGTGCTTATGCTAATAGGACGACATCGTCCGCAGCGCCAAACCGGACTATTGATCATAATGGTAAGAGCCGAGACGACTGGAAAACAGTCGTCTAATCAAATGAGACCCGATTTCATTGGTAAGAGTTTATGGTAAGTTTCGATGGTGGCACAGACGCCACGAGGTCTTGGACCCAAGTCGTCAACAACGCACTGTGCAACCTGGTGGTGGCCCCTTAATTGTGTGGGCTGTGTTTACAACTAATTGACTGGATGCTCTGTTCCAACTAAAGCGACCATTGATTGGAGCGGGTTACGTTTGGCTACTTGGAGACCATACAGACAGTCATGGACCCCTTGTTCCCAAACAACCATGGATTTTTTAGGAATGACAGTTGCCATGTCACCAGAGCACAATTGTTCAAGATAGTTTTGAAGAACTTTGTGAGCACATCGAGATAATGATTTGGACACTCAGATCACGAGACACGAGTCCCATTGAACATTTATAGAACATTATTGTGAGGTCTGTTATGTACAAAATCATTCACTGGCAAGACTTTCCCAGTTATGGAGGCTATAGAGGCAGCATGGCTCAACATTTCTACGAGGGACTTCCAAAAACTTGGCGATTTCATGCCACGTCAAGTTATTGCACTACACCCAACAATGGCAGGTCCTACCCTATGTCAGAGGGGAGATGCGACTTTGTTAATTAGTATGTATTCGCAACAACTGGCAGCTCATTTGTGGTGGTAAAACAGACGTTTAGCAACTGGTAGATTTCTTTGACTATTAATGACACTCTGCAAGAATCATAAGTGCCTGCACTCAGTATGCCAAGAAAGTGTGTATTGATATTTATAGCGTTGTGCAGTCTATGTATATCACTCTGTAGTCACTCTTCTGTGGACCCTCGCGCTGTACAATCATTCCCTACGCGTTTTACAATGTTTAGGGATAAGTATGTAACTTACGAAATATCCAAATATCATTTTGATTTTAAGTTTATATAATACACTCGTTTATGATGCGTAGGCAGAGCCCAGATACCACTAGTGTTTGGATACCTAAGTTCTAGCCACAGAGATTGATATGAGGTGGATAACAAGTCTGACGACTTCTTGACATTGCTGATTAATTTTTGATGATGATAATTTCTTCAAGCGACCAGAATCCATCGTGATCCTGCACTTAATGGAGTCTTTCCCATGTACCTGTATAAGCAATTGTTGGTCATCACCACGAAGTTGTTCGTTAGCAAATAATGTAAAACGATTCGCAGAAATTTCTATCAGAAGAAGTGTCTGACAGGAAATGGATTTGTCCACTGTGCATGATGGTCTGCAGGGGTCAGAAGTACGAATATACATTGCGATAAAATATTGTGTATTTGTACGTCTGACTCCTTGCAGTCCATAACCAACAACTTTGCAGGCTCTCTGCACGAGAGTGTTACACCACATCACCGTTCACTACCTGGAGCAAAATATTTGTGATTAAGTATGGAAATTAATTAATTAGTGTCACCGTACAATTTCCCCCCACCCTCACACTTCCAACAATTACGACGGACGATAATTTGATGATTCAATAAAGGTCCTGCCAACTGATCCCTTGTTTTGGTGTAGTTGTAACATACATTTCTCTTCACCAGAATCTGACGCAGGATATTTTCGTTGGGTATGCAATTGTCCCATCTAATTTTCAGCATACATCGGTAGAACCTGTTATTGTCGTCTTAATTGAGTTGGAGGTGATCCAAATTTAACGCAACTACTTCTCACGAAAACATCACATTTTATTCGATGGCAAGGAATTTCTCTTTCTCAGATACACTTTCCTTGTTATTAGAAACCTTTTTTTATCCTCTTAGACTGTCATCACTCAATTTATGCAGCTAGTCACAAACACCTTTACTCCTTTTAGAAGTATGTCACATCCTCTTCTTATGCACTCGGATTACTTGACTTAATAGGATTAAATTTCAATGCCCAAGTATAATTTTATGACTGTCATCTTATAATCTCATTTCGAGACACTTGACATTCCACCCAACTCTTTCCCAAGTTAAAATTTCTTCACTTTGTATTTAGTTGTCTTCCAAAATTCTCTTGGTTTGCTTTGCAGCTTGCCTACTGTACCGATAGAATAATACTATTTGTCCCCTGGCAAGTACTGCTTCGGTTTCATGAATCCTCTTATAACTTTTATAACTGCAATCCGTTTGCTGTAGAAAGTTTAAGCATTCACGTCTCGTACGTTATGTATGCTACCTTAAGAATTTCAAGGAATTCCTCGAATTCAGTGCTAGTACATAATCTTCTAAACATAATTGTAAATACTAGCATTTGCACTGAGTGACTTAGAGATGGCATGGAAGACTTAAAGCCGGATGGAAAATTGTTGTTTACAACTTACGTACCTCCTGTTGTGCGTCAAGTGTTCTGCTTGTGCTCCACCACGCTCATTGTGTTACGTTACTAATGGTGCTCAGGAGGAACCATCAGTGCGGATATACGTTGCCTTAAGAAAATGTTTATTCTCACCTATGACTTCTGGCTGGAAACATACAACGCCGTTAAAGTCTCTCATCTGTGGCCCATGAACGTACGCTAGTTGCAAGGCAATGATTGTTACTCTGTATTATTGTTACTATTTACTATACATCAAGAATGCTTTGCTATTCCGGTTGTATGAGATGAATGTAATAGAGCAGGGCACTGCTTAGTGTAGCCCTATGCAGTGTTTTTGGATTCGTGTGGCCAACCTCTAACAATAAAGTTCGTTGAGCGAAGTCAGAACGGTCGATCGGGCAACACTGAACACTGGCGACTCACAACGCTGCACATGCATAGCGGTCGGTGTTGACTACCTGCCCCCACCGTAGTTCATTTGAGCATCGTGTATGTTCCGTGATAGACCCTTTGATCAAAGTGCTTGATCAGTGCATTAGTTCTAAAATGAAAACATGACATTGACGAGCAAAGGATCAACTTAAAGAGTTGTTTTATGCTTTGCAATACACCGAAAGAACGCATACAATGCTGGTACACGTTCCATTAAATGTATGTACGAGTGGTTCGCGTAATAGTTAATAAATCTGTTCCGTTACTGAACGAAAGATGAAGTCAGAAAAGTTTCAACATGTTGTGAGTAGCATGGTTCTGGAGAGGAGGGCAACCTCATATGGAGGAGTTTTGTAGACACATTATGCTACGTACTGCTAACATTTGCATTGAAGAATTTCGGGAAACCGCAGAGTACCTAAACTTTGATGGCCTGATGCTGATTTAAAAATCTGTTCTTCCCGTTGCGACTCCAGGGTTTTACGTCTGCACCACCAAGATCGTTGTTTGCACGAATAGTGGTGATTTGCAGGTGTCATAAGTGACAGTACACATTGTATTATGAAAATTGTATGCTATCCCTTATGACGCCTTGCAGGTCACAAACAACGACGTTTCAGTATGTCTTCTATGGACCATTACACCACATGAGCGTCCACTAGATGTAAGACAACGGTTGTGAGTAAGTATGTACTTTACTAAATTTCAGTTTTACTTTATTATCCTATTGGTATCTGGTGCATGTAACAGAGCAGCCGCTGCTTACTGCAGTCGTATGCAGTATTGCTGGAGCCTTGTGTATTGTTCTGCATTGATCGTGAGGCAGTTGACAGCTTTGACTTGATCGTTACACTGGCGAAACAGTTTCACAACTCTTACCGTATTTTCTATTCATATTACGTAATGTATTTATATATTCTAGGTATACTGTGTATCGCATGGAAGTAGAAACGTACAGAACGTTCATACATTTTTTCAGTCCAACTAGCTTAATGCTTCCTCCTTTCCCAGCAGAAATTATAGTAACATAATTTTTATTCATAATGACTGGCATAAACTATGTTCTAAACGTAGTGCATCATACTCTGAGATGACAGGAGTCATGATATAGCGATATGCACACATTCGAATGTCGGCAGTATAGCGTACTCAAGGTATAAAATGGCAGTGCATTGACAGAACACACGATTGTACTTACGTGATTAAAGTGAAAAGGTATACGACATGATCATGGCCTTACGACGAGTCTTAACAGACTTTGAACGTGAAATCGTAGTCAGAGCGAGACGTATGCGACATTCCATTTTGGAAATCGTTAGGGAATTCAGTATTCCGAAACACAGTGACAGGAGCGTGCCGAGAGTAATTAATTTCAAGTAGTACCTCTCTTTAAAGACAATGCAGTAACTGACGGCCTTTGCTTAAGGACCGAGAGCAGCGGCGTTTGCGTAGAGTTGTCACTGCTGACAGACAACCAACACTGCGTCCAGCAATAGCAGAAATCAGTATGGCCGTTTGTTGAAAGTATCTGTTAGGACAGTGATCCGGTATCGTCCTTAATGAGTTACGGTCGCAGACGACAGGCGAGAGTGCTTTTGCTAATAGGATGACATCGTCCTCAGAGCCTATCCGGACTAGTGACCATATTGGTAAGAGCCGAGACGTCTGGAAAAAGGTCGTCTAATCAAATGAGACCCGATTTAATTGGTAAGAGTTTATGGTAGGGTTCGAGTGGGTTGCAGGTGCCACGAGGCCTTGGACCCGAGTTGTCAACAACACACTGTGCAACTTTGTGGTGGCTTCATAACTATGTGGGTTGTTGTAACACTTCAGGCTTTCTCGATGATCTAATGACATCTGGGGTTGTCGGGTGTTCTGCCGGATATCAGCGACGCTGATATCCGGCAGAACACCCGACAACCCAAGATGATATGTGGGTTGTGTTTACAAGGAGTGCACTTTATGCTCTGTTCGAATTTAAGCGACCATTGATTGGTGCTGGTTTTTGTTTGGCTACTTTGAAATCATTTACAGCCATTCATGGACCTCTTGTTCCCAAACAACCATGGATTCTTTATGGATGACAATGCGCCATGGCACCTGAGCACAATTGTTCGAGTTTGGTTTGAAGAACATTCTGAGCAGTGGGAGCGAATGATTTGGTAACTCAGGTCACCCGACCTGAATCCCAAGGGACATTTATAGAACATAAACGAGAGGTCAGTTACGTACAAAATTATTCAACGCTAACACTTTCCCATTTATGAAGGCTATAGGGGCAGCCAGGCTCAATCTTTCTACAAGGGACTTCCAACAACTAAACCTAAACTTTGATGGCCTCATGCTGATTTAAAAAGCTGTTCTTCCCGTTGCGAGTCCAGGATTCTACGTCTGCACCACCACGATTGTGTTAAACACAAATAGTGGTGATTTGCAGGTGTCATAAGTGATAGTACACATTACATTATAAAAATTGTAATACTATCCCTTATGACGCCTTGCAGGTCACAAACAACGACGTTCCAGTATGTCTTCTGGGGACCATTACACCACATGATCGTCCACTAACTGTAAGACAACAGTTGAGGGTAAGTATGTAATTTACTAAATGTCAATTTTACTTTATTATCATATTGGTATCAGGTGCATGTAACAGAGCAGGCCGCTGATTAGTGCAGGCGTATGCAGTATTGCTGGAGCCTTGTGTATGGTTCGGCATTGATCGTGAGGCAGTTACACTGGCGAAACAGTTTCACAACTCTTACCATATTTTCTGTTCTTATTACCAAATGCGCTTATGTATCCTAGCTATAGGCTGTATCCCATGCCATTACAAACGTACAGAACGTTCATATATTTTTTCAGTCCAATTAGTTTAGCGCTTCAACCTTTTCCCGCAGAAATTCTTGTAACGTCTTTTTTTTTTTTCATAATGACTGACTGAAACTATGTTCGAAACGTACTGCATCATACTCTGAGGTGACAGAAGACGTGTTATAGCGATATGCACATATACAAATGTCGGCAATATAGCGTACACGAGATACAAAATGGCAGTGCATTGACGGAACACTCGTTTGTACTTAAGTGATTCATGTGAAAACGTATACGACGTGATTATGGCCATACGACGAGTCTTAACAGACTTTGAACGTGAAATCGTAGTCAGAGCGAGACGCATGCGACATTCCATTTCGGAAATCGTTGGGGAATTCGATATCCCGAAATATAGTGTCAAAAGCGTGCCGAGAATAACTAATTTCAAGTATTACCTCCCATTAAGGACGACCTTCACGTAAGGAGCAAGAGCAGCGGCGTTTGCATAGAGTTGTCACTGCTGACAGACAACCAAAACCTTGTTCAATATTTGCGGTAATCAATATGCGTCGTTTGTTGAAAGTATCTGTTAGGACACTGCTCCGAAATTTTTCGTTAATGGACTACGGTTGCAGACGACCGGCGCGAGTGCTTATGCTAATAGGACGACATCGTCCGCAGCGCCTAACCGGACTATTGTTCATAATGGTAAGAGCCGAGACGTCTGGAAAACAGTCGTCTAATCAAATGAGACCCGTTTTCATTGATAAGAGTTTATGGTAAGATTCGATGGTGGTACAGACGCCACGAGGTCATGGACCCAAGTCGTCAACAACGCACTGTGCAACCTGGTGGTGGCCCCTTAATTGTGTGGGCTGTGTTTACAACTAATTGACTGGATGCTCTGTTCCAACTAAAGCGACAATTGATTGGAGCGGGTTACGTTTGGCTACTTGGAGACCATACAGACAGTCATGGACCCCTGTTCCTAAACAACCATGGATTCTTTATGGACGACAATGCGCCATGGCACCAGAGCGCATTTGTTCGAGACTGGTTTGAAGAACATTCTGAGCAGTTGGAGCGAATGATTTGGTAACTCAGGTCACCCGACATAAATCCCACTGGATATTTATAGAACATAATGGAGAGGTCAGTGACGTACAAAATCATTCACCGGTAACACTTTCCCAGTTATGGAGGCTATAGAGGCAACATGGGTCAATATTTCTACAAGGGACTTCCAAGAACTTGCGGATTCCATGCCATGTCAAGATGCTGCACTACACCCAACAGTGGGAGGTCCTACCCTACGTCAGAGCTGAAATGCGACTTTAATAATTAGTACGTATTCGCAACGGTTGGCAGCCCAATTCTAGTGGTAAAACAAACGTTTAGCAACTAGTAGATTTGTTTCACTATGAATGATGCTGCGCAAGAATCATAAGTGCCTGCACTCAGTATGTTAAGAAAGTGTGTATAGATACAGCGTCGTGCAGTCTATGAATATCAACTCTGTAGTCACTCTGTTGTTGACCTTCGCGCTGTACAGTCGTTTTCTACGCGTTTTACAATGTTTAGGTATAAGTATGGAACTTAGTAAATATTCAAATACATTTGAATTTTAAATTTATATATTACACTCGTTTATGACGCTCAGGCATTGCCCAGATACCACTAGTGTTGGGGTACCTATGTTCTAGCCAGAGAGTGTGAAATGAGGTGGACAACAAGTCCGACCACTTCTTGGCATGGCTGATTAATTTTTGATGATGATTATTTCTTCCAGCGACCAGAATCCTTCATGATCCTGATCTTCATGGAATCTTTCCCTTTTAGCTGTACAAGCAATTGTCGGTGATCAACACGAAGTTGTTCGTTAGCAAATAATTTAAAACGATTCACAGATATTTCTCACTATCAGAAGAAGTGTCTGACAGGAAATGGAGTTGTCCACTGTGCATGGTGGTCTGCAGTGGTCAGAAGTGCGAATATACATTGCGATAAAAATTTGTGTATTTGTGCTTTTGACTCATTGCAGTCCATAAACAACAACTTTGCAGGCTCTCTGCAGAAGACTGTTACATCATGAGACCGTACACGAACTGTAGCAGAATATTTGTGGATATGTAAAGAAATTAATTAATTAGAGTCGCTGTACAAATCCCCCCCCCCCCAACCTCCCCGTCCCCCCCACCCTCACACTTCCTACAATTACGATGGACGATAGTTTGATGCCTCAATAAAGTTCATGACAACTGATCGCTTGTTTTGGTCTAGTTGTAACATTCATTTCTCTTCACCAGACACTGAAGCAGTATATTTTCGTTGGGTATGCAATTGGCCCATTTAATTTTCTGCATTCGTCGGTAGAACCTTTTATTGTCGTCTTATTTGAATTGCAGATGATCCAAGTTTAACGCAACTACTTCTCACCGAAACATAACATTGTATTCCCCCCTGCGGGTCCGGGGGTAAGAATAGGCCCGCGGTATTCCTGCCTGTCGTAAGAGGCGACTAAAAGGAGTGTCAAACGTTTCTGCCTTAAAGTGTTGGTCCCCTAAGGGGTTTGACCTCTACATTCCAAAATTTTCCTTTAGTGCGTACCATTTGGGGAAGGACGCCTTATGTGGTGCATTCTATATCCATCTTGCCCTAAGATCTGGCACACCCGATATTGTCGTGGAGTTGGACTTACACCGAGCTTCTGGCCACATCAGCTGCAGTGTGTTCTGGGTAGCATACATGCCCACCATTGTGCACTTCCATCTTCGGCTTCATGATACACATGGATATTCGACACCCGACATCCAGCATGGTAGCCAGTCTGTAGTGGTGGGGTCGTCATGTACCCTCTTGGTGGTAGCCCCCTGACTACACAGGGATCGCACTGCTGATGCCTGAGCTGCTGCCTCCCCACTTATGCCGAGGAGTAGATGCCTGTCCCTGTGGGGTATCAGGACTCCCAGCAAAGGCCATCCTGTCACGTGGTCTTTGCTGTGGCTGGATGGCGCCCGTGGGGAGAGCCCCTGGTCGGAGTGGTACATCATCTCTCGCCGGTGGGCCTCCACCAGCAGTCTCTAAGCGATCGAGGTCTAACCTGTATGGGAAGAAATATGATCAGAGACCATTTCCCTCCCTGGCCACTCCATGGGAGGAACGTTTGGCTAAAGAAGGGACTGGAGATTATTCACTCTGGTACCTCGTCTGTACGCGAGTTGATGGTGAATCATTTATGTCGACCAAGCCCCTGTTTATTGATGAGCATTTAGAGGACAAGTTCGTTGAGGTGGAGGGCTTGTCCAAAATGCGCTCTGGGTCAGTTCTAATCAAGACAGCATCCTCTCCCCAGTCACTGAGGTTGCTCACTTACGATAAGTTGGGGGATGTTTCAGTTACCATCACGCCCCATAAGAGTTTAAACATGGTCCAGGGTATTATATTCCACAGGGATCTTCTTCTGCAGTCAGACGATGAACTACGCGCCAGCCTAGAAAGACAAGGTGTTCACTTCATCCGGCGCATCAGTCGGGGTCCGAGGGAAAATCAGGTAGTCACCGGTGCCTACATCTTGGCCTTTGAGGGTGATGTCTTACCCGAAAAGGTCAAGGTGATGATTTACCACTGTGATGTGAAGCCATATATCCCCCTCCGATGAGGTGTTTGGGCATCTGTCCCCCCAATGTACTTCCAGCATCACGTGTCGAGATTGTGGACGTCCTTCTCATCCCAATACTCCATGGTCCCCGCCTTCCATCTGTGTTAACTGTGAAGAAGACCATTCCCCCTGCTCGCCAGACTGTAGGGTATTCCAGAAAGAACGGAAGATAATGGAATATAAGACCCTGGACCGCCTGACCTACACCAAGGCTAAGCAGAAATATGAGGGGCTGCATGCTGTGCCAATGACGTACACCTACGCTGCTGCTGCAACAATGGTTCTCCCATTTCTCATGTCATAATGTACGGTTGGATCTATGATCTGTCAGAATCCACCAGCCCCCACGATTGTGGGGGGCACTTCACACCTTGTTGCTCCTGCTCCATCTACTTCAGGAGCAACGTCCCCCCAACCATCGGGGACATCAGTTCCCACTTCCCAGCCAGAGAAGCGTAAGACTTCTTTGGCTACTCTCGCCAGGAAGTGGTCTCTTGGGGACCGCCCTTCGCAAGTTCCGACCAGCGGAAAAGCAGACACCCGCAAGTGGCTGAAACAACAACCAGTCGCTGGTCGTAGGGCCTCACAGTCGTCGTCCGTCCCTGAGACTGCCCCATTGACGCCCTGCCATTCTGAACCATGTAAGGCACAGCACGAGAAGCAGAAAAAGAAGAAGATTCCCAAGAATCACGACATTGCGGTGGCACCCGTCCCATCGCTTCCTGCAAGCTCCGCAGCTGAGGATGAGGTCGAGATTCTGGTGTCTGCTGAAGACCTGGATCTCACCGGACCCTCGGACGCAATGGATATTACTCGATCGGGTACTGAATTGGTGGCAGCAAGTGACCCAGCGGCGTAATCTGCCTCCCCAGTCCCTACACGCCTTTCTCAGCCATGGACAATGTCATCCTCCAGTGGAACTTTGGCAGTTTCTTCCACAATCTAGCTGAGCTCGTACAACTTCTCAGCCTTCACTCTTTCATCTGCATTGCTCCTCAGGATACTTGGTTTCCAGCGATGCGAACCCCCGCCATCCGTAGCTATCGGGGTTATTATAAGAACTGAGCAGCTTATGCAAGGGTATCTGGTGATGTGTGTATCTATGTCCTTCACTCTCTTCACAGCGAGTCTGTCCCTCTACAAACACCTTTAGATGCTGTCGCTGTTTAAGTGTGGACGCCACAGGCTGTTACTGTCAGCAGTCTGTATCTTCCACCAGAAGGTGATGTCCTGCAGCGTGTCCTCGCTGCACTGATATCCCCAATTGCCGCGACCTTTCTTGTTACTGGGCAACTTCAACGCCCATAACCCTCTGTGGGGTGGGTCAGTGGCAACAGGCCGAGGCGCCACCATTGAGCATGTATTGGCACAGCTCGACCTTTCCATTTTAAATGATGGTGCCTTCACTTATTTCAGTGTGGCGCATGGCACATACTCCACCATCGACCTTTCGATCTGCAGCCCTAGCCTCTTTCCGTCTTTCCAATGGACTGTGAATGACGACCTGTGTGGTAGTGACCACTTCCTGATCCTTCTGTCATTGCCACAGCGTCACTCTCCTGGGCGCCCTTGCAGATGCGCTATGTATAAGGCTGACTGGGACTTGTTTCCTCCACTGCCCCTATTTAGTTTCTTTCGACTGAAGCCATTGATGTGGTGGTCCACTCGGTCACCACCGGCATCGTTACTGCCGCAGAATCTGTCATTCCCCGTTCTTCTGGGTCCCCTTGGTGGAGGACTGTGCCTTGGTGGTCGCCTGCGATCGCCGAGGCGATTAAAAATCGCAGGCAGGTGCTCCAGCGTCACAAGCAGCATCCCTCATCAGAAAATCTCATCACCTTTAAACGTATCCACACGCAGGCCCGCCACATCATTCGCCAACACAAGCAGGAGTGCTGGGAACGGTATGTCTCGACCACTGGCCTCCATATCTCTCCATCGCAGGTTTGGGCCAAGATTAGGCACCTCTATGGCTATCGGACCCTTGTCAGCGTCCTTGCCCTCTGACTGAATGGAGTAGTTTGTACTGACTCTGACATAATTAAAAACCGGTTAGCAGACCATTTTGCTCTCAGTTCCGCTTCTGTGAATTACCCACTGGCCCTTCGCTCCATTAAAGAGCGGTTGGAACGTCGGAGCCTTTCATTTCATACCCGCCATCCTGAATCATACAATGTTCCATTCAGTGAGTGGGAATACTACAGTGCCCTAGCCGCTTGCCCTGATTCAGCTCCTGGGCCAGATCGCATTCACTGTCAGATGCTGAAACACATCTCAGTTGGCTGCCAGCGACGCCTCCTCCACCTTTACAACAGTATCTGGGTCGAGGGTGAGTTTCCATCACAATGACAGGAAAGCATTTTTATCCCCGTTTTGAAACCTGGCAGGAACCCATTGGAGGTGGACAGCTACCGCCCCATTAGCCTCACAAACGTTCTTTGCAAGTTGCTCGAACGCATGGTGAGCCAGCAGTTGAGTTGGGTACTCGAGTCTCCGAGCCTTCTGGCTCCATCTCAGGGTGGGTTGCGTAAAGGCCGCTCTGCCACCGATAATCTGGTGAGCCTGGAGTCAGCCATCCACACAGACTTTGCCCACCGTCAGCACGGCGTCGCTGTCTTTTTCGACATGCGGCAGGCGTACGATACAACATGGCGCTATCACATCCTCTCTACGCTTCATGGTTCGGGTCTTGGGGGTCCGCTGCCGATTTAAATACGAAATCTTCTGTCGCATCGTACCTTCCACGTGCAAGTCGCGGCCTCCCATAGTTCCCCCTGAGTTCAGGAGAACAGGGTACCACAGGGCTCTGTCTTAAATGGCTGCCTGTTTGCAATAAACTGGTTCGCTGCGGTGGTGGGAACGTCTGTCTCAACTTCCTTGTATGCTGACGACTTCTGCCTCTACTACAGCTCCATTGGGATTGCAGCTGCTGAATGTCTGCTGCAGGGCGCTATCCGCAAGGCGCAGTCTTGGGCTGTAGTGCATGGCTTTCAGTTTTCGGCCACCAAGGTCTGCATTATGCATTTCTGCCGGGGACACACTGTTCACCCTGACCCGCGTCTTTATGTTGCCGGCGAACTTCTTGCTGTGGTGGATACACATCGATTTTTGGGTGTGGTTTTTGATGCCCCATTGACTTGGCTCCCACATATTCGGCAGCTTAAACAGATGTGTTGGCGGCATCTTAATGCTCTGCGATGCTTCAGCCACACTAGCTGGGGCGCCGACCGATCTACCCTCTTACTGCTCTACCAGGCGTTAATCAAGTCCCATCTGGATAATGGCAGCCTGGCTTATTGTTCAGCATCCCCATATGCGTTGCGGGTGCTGGACCCAGTCCTTCACAGCGGGATCTGACTTGCCACTGGTGCTATCCGGACCAGCCCTGTGGACAACATGCTTGTGGAGGCAGGTTTCCCTCCACTGCAGTTACCGCGCCAACGCTTACTGGCCGCTTATGCTACGCATATTTGTAGCTTGCCTGGGCATCCTAATTATCGTCTCCCGTTCCCTCAGTCGGTCGTCCATCTTCCAGAACATTGGCCCCGGTTGGGTTGTACGATCGTGGTCTGAGTCAGAGAGCTTCTCTCTGGGCTTGGGGTTTTCCCTCTTCCACCTCTTTTCCGGGCCCCTCTGCGTACATCCCTGTGATGTGTGCCCCACCCTTGCCTTCGGCTCGAATTGGTACAGGACCCGAAGGAATCAATCCCTCCGGAGGCCTTCCGCTGCCGCTACCTTTCCATCCTTGCCACATCCCAGGGCTCTGGCGTTGCTTACACTGACGGTTCGATGGTTGCTGGTCGTGTCGGTTATGCTCTCACTCTAGGGGACCATTACGAATAACATTCATTTCTGGCTGGCTGTAGCGTTTTCACTGCTGCGATGGTCGCCATTTTTCGTGCCCTAGGGTATATCCGCTCCTGCTCAGGTGAGTCCTTTGTTATCTGAAGTGACTCCCTGAGTCGTTTACGAGCTATCGACCAGTGTTTCCCTCGCTCTCGTCTGGTGCTTGCTATGCAGGAGTCCCTCCATACTCTTGCCCGTTGCGGCCGTTCTGTGGTCTTTGTGTGGACCCCCGGCTATGTTAGGATACCAGGTAATGAACATGTAGGCCGATTGGCCAAACAGGCCACCAGTAAACCATCTCTGGATGTTGGCCTCTCGGAGACTGATTTGCGAGCATTCTTACGCCGCAAAGCTGTCGCGCTTTCAGACGCTGCAATGGTGCGATCTGACCACACACAATAAACTCCATGCTATCAAGGAGATGACGACTGTGTGACGGTCATCCCTGTGAGCCACTCGCAGGGAATCAGTAGTCCTTTGTCGGCTTCACATTGGCCACACCCGCTTGACACACAGCCATTTACTGCGCCATGAGGACCAGCCTCTATGTCGCTGCGGGGTGGCTTTGACATTGGTCAACATTTTGTTGGCCTGTGCCCTTTTAACTGTGGTCAGCCAGACGTTTGTGCTGCCTGATCCGCTCCCTGCCCTTTTAAGAGATGACACTGCTATGTCAGGCTAAGTTTTGCGTTTTATTCGGGCAGGGGGCTTTTATCCCTTAATCCAAGTGTTTGTCATGTTTTATTGATTCTGGCCTTTGGCCTCCGAATTTAGTCTGAGATTTTAGTGTCTTTCTCGGTGGTTGGCTTTTCCTTTCTTGTCTCTATGGTTGGCCAATCACTGTCACACTCTGTGTGATTTTAATTCCTTTTGTCTGGACTCTGTCTAAGTCTTTCTTTTCCTGTGTCGTCTGTCGTCTTTCCCATTGTCGCTTTTATTCTGTGTGGGTGTTCTTAAGTTTTGGAAAAAGGGATCAATGGCAGTAGCAGTCTAGTCCCTTTAATCCCACAAACCAACCAACCAACCAACATTGCATTCGATGTCAAGGAATTTATCTTTCTCAGAAACACTTTTCTTGATATTACAAATCTTTTTTTATCCTCTTAGACCGTCATCACTCATTTTATTGCACCTAGTCACAAAGATGTGTGACACATCCTGATCGTATGCACTCAGATTACTTTATTTAATAGGATTACATTTTAGTGCCCAATTATAATTTTATGACTTTCATCTGATCTCACGTAACTAGCCATTCCACTCAGCTCTTCCACTAAGTTTAAATTTCTTCACTTTGTATTTTAATTATCTTTCAAAATTCGCCTTGGTTTCCTTCGAAGCTTGCCTACTGTACCGGTAGAATATCGAATATCATTATTTCTCCCCTGTCGAGTACTGCTACGTTTTCATGAAGCCTCTTACAATTTTATAACTGCAATCCGTTTGCTGTAGACAGTTTAGGCATTCAACTCCCTTAAATTACGTATGCTACCTTCAGAATTTCAAGGAGTTTCTTGAGTTCAATGTTAGTACATAATCTTCTAAACATAAATGTAAATACTATCATTTCCACTGAGTGACTTAGAGATGCCACAGAGGACTTCAGCGTGGATGGAAAATTGTTGTTTTGAACTGACGTCCCTCCTGTCGTGCGTCAAGTGTTCTACTTGTGCTCCACCACGCTCATTGTGTTACGTTACTAATGGTGGCCAGGAGGAACCATCAGTGCGGATATGCTCTGCCTTAAGAAAATGTTTATTCTCACCTATGACTTCTGGCTGGCCACATACAACGACGTTCCAGTCTCTCATTTGTGACCCATGAACGTACGCTAGTTGCAAGGCAATGATTGTTACTATGTATGGAATTTATTATACATCAAATATATTTTGTTATTCCGGTTGTATGAGATGAATGTAATAGATCAGGGCACTGCTTAGTGTAGCCCCATGCAGTGTTTTTGGATTCGTATGGCCAACCTCTAACAATAAAGTTCGTTGAGCGAAGTCAGAACGGTCGATCGGGCAACACTGAACACTGGCGACTCACAACGCTGCACATGCATAGCGGTCGGTGTTGACTACCTGCCCCCACCGAAGTTCATTTGAGCATCGTGTATGTTCCGTGATAGACCTGTTGATCGAAGTGACTGATCAGTGCATTAGTTCTGAACTGAGAACATGACAATGACGAGCAAAGGTTCAACTTAAAGAGTTGTTTTATGCTTTGTATGACACCAAAAGAAACACGTGAAATGCTGGTACATGTTCCATGAAATGTGTGTACAAATGGTTTGCGTAACAGTTAATAAATCTGTTCCGTGACTGAACGAAAGAAGAAGTCAGAAAAGTTTCAACGTTTTGTAAGTGAGATGGTTCTGGAGAGGAGTGCAACCTCGCATTGGGGAGTTATGTGGACACAATCGGCTATGGTCTGCTAACATTTGCCTTAAAGAATTTAGGGAAACCGCAGAGTACCTAAAATTTGATGGCCTGATGTTGATTTAAAAAGCTGTTCTTCCGTTGCGACTCCAGGATTCTACGTCTGCACTACCACGATTTTGTTTTATCCTAATAGTGGTGATTTGCAGGTGTCATAAGTGATAGTACACACTGCATTACGAAAATTGCATACTATCCCTTATGACGCCTTGCATGTCACAAACAACGACGTTCCAGTATGTCTTCTGTGGACCATTACACCACATGATAGTCCACTAGCTGTAAGACAATTGTTGTGGGTATGTCTGTAATTTACTAAATATCAATTTTGCTTTGGTATCCTATCGGTATCAGGTGCATGTAACAGAGCAGGCCGCTGCTTAGTGCAGTCGTATGCAGTATTGCTGGAGTCTTGTGTATGGTTCCGCATTGATCATGAGGCAGTTGACAGCTTAGACTTTATCGTTACACTGGCGAAACAGTTTCACAACTTTTACCACGTAGACAACAACGCACTGTGCAACCTGGCGGTGGCTCCATAATTGTGTGGGCTGTGTTTACAAGTAATGGACTGGATGCTCTGTTCCAACTGAAGTGACCACTGATTGCAGCTGGTTACGTTTGGCTACTTGGAGACCTTACAGACATTCATGGACCTCTTGTTCCCAAACAACCATGGATTTTTTTAAGGATGACAATGCTCCATGTCACCAGAGCTCTATTTTTCAGGACAGTTTTGAAGAACATTCTGAGCAGTTCAGGATAATGATTTGCATACTCAGATCAACCGACACAAATCCCATTGAACTTTTATAGAACATAATAGAGAGGTCAGTTACATACAAAATCATTCACCGGTAACAATTTCCCAGTTATGGAGGCTATAGAGGCCACATGGGTCAATATTTCTACAAGGGACTTCCAACAACTTGTCGATTCCATGCCACGTCGAGTTGCTGCATTACACCCAACAATGGGAGGTCCTACCCTATGTCAGAGGGGAAATGCGACTTTAATAATTAGTACGTATTCGCAACGGTTGGTAGCTCATTTCCAGTGGTAATACAGACTTTTAACAAATGGTAGATTTCTTTGACTATGAATGATACTCTTCTGTGGACCTTCTCGCTGTACAGTCGTTCTCTACGCATTTTACAGTGTTTAGGGATAAGTATGGAAGTTACTAAATATCCAAATATCATTTTGATTCTAAATTTCTATAATACACTCGTTTATGATGCGTAGGCACAGCCCAGATACCATTAGTGTTTGGGTACCTATATTCTAGCCAGAAAGTGTGATATGAGGTGGACAACAAGTCCGACCACTTCATGACATTGCTGATTAATTTTTGATGATGATAATTTCTTCCAGCGACCAGAATCCATCGTGATCCTGCTGTTATTGGAATCATTCCTATTTAACCGCATAAGCAACTGTTGGTCATCAACACGAAGTTGTTCGTTAGTAAATAATTTGAAACGATTCACAGATATTTCTCACTATTAGAAGAAGTGTCTGACAGGAAATGGATTTGTCCATTGTCCATGGTGGTCTGCAGGGGTCAGAAGTGCGAATATACATTGCGATAAAAATTGTGTATTTGTACTTTTGACTCCTTGCAGTCCATAAACAACTTTGCAGGCTCTCTGCAGATGACTGTTACACCACGAGACCGTTCACTAACTGTATCAGAATATTTGTGAATATGTATGGAAATTAATTGATCAGAGTCGCTGTACAAATTTCCCCCACCCTCACACTTCCAAAAATTACGACGGACGATTATTTGATGCCTCAATAATGGTCCTGACAACTGATCCCTTGTTTTGGTCTAGTTGAACCTACATTTCTACTCACCAGCGTCTGAAGCAGTATATTTTCGTTGGGTATGCATCTGAAAGTATTTGTATGGAGTGTAGCCATGTATGGAAGTGAAACGTGGACGATAAATAGTTTAGACAAAAAGAGAATGGAAGCTTTTGAAGTATGGTGCTACAAAAAGAATGCTGAAGATTAGGTGGGTGGATCACATAACTAATGAGGAGGTATTGAATAGAATTAGGGAGAAAAGGAGCTTGTGGCACAACATGACTAGAAGAAGGGATCGTTTGGTAGGACATGTTCTGAGACATCGAGGGTTCACCAATTTAGTATTGGAGGGCAGCGTGGAGGGTAAAAATCGTAGAGGGAGACCAAGAGATGAATACACTAAGCGGATTCAAAAGGATGTAGGCTGCCGTAGGTATTGGGAGATGAAGAAGCTTGCACAGGATAGAGTAGCATGGATAGCTGCATCAAACCAGTCTCAGGACTGAAGACCACCACCACAACAACAACAACAACAACATGCAACTGGCGCATCTAATTTTCGTCATTCGTCGGTAGAACGTGTTATTGTCGTCTTATTTGAATTGCTGATGATCCAAGTTTAACGCAGAAACTTCTCACCGAAACATAACGTTGCATTCGATGGTAAGGAATTTCTCTTTGTCAGAAACACTTTTCTCGGTATTGAAAATTTTTTTTTATCCTCTTAGACCGTCATCACTCATTTTATTGCACCTAGACACAAACCTAATTACTCATTTTAGAAGTGTGTCACATCCTCATCGTATGCACTCAAATTACTTTCTTTAATAGGATTGCATTTCAGTGCCCAAGTATAATTTTATGACTTTCATCTTATAATCTGATCTCACGTAACTAGCCATTCCACTCAACTCTTCCACTAAGTTTAAAGTTCTTCACTGTGTATTTGAATTATCTTTCAAAATTCGCCTTCGTTTCCTTCGAAGCTTGCCTACTGTACCGATAGAACACTATTTCTCCCCTGTCGAGTACTGCTACGTTTTCATGAATCCTCTTATAACTTTTATAACTGCAGTCCGTTTGCTGTAGAAAGTTTAGGAATCCACGTTTCGTAAATTATGTAAGCTACCTTCAGAATTTCAATGAATTCCTTCAATTCAGTGTTAGTACATAATCTTCTAAACATAAATGTAAATACTAGCATTTGCACTCAGTGACTTAGAGCTGCCATGGAGGACTTAAACCTGGATGGAAGGATGGTGTTTTGCACTTACGTACCTCCTGATGTGTGTCAAGTGTTCTACTTGTGCCCCAGCACGCTCATTGAGTTACGTTACTAATGGTGGTCAGGAGGAACCATCAGTGCGGATATACTTTGTCTTAAGAAAATGTTTATTCTCACCTATGACGTCTGGCAGGTCACATACAACGACGTTCCAATCTCTCATCTGTGGCCTAAGAACATACGCTAGCTGCAAGGCAATGATTGTGACTATGTGTGTAATTTATTATACAACATATATGCTTTGTTATTTTGGTTGTATGAGATACATGTAATAGAGCAGGGCACTGCTTAGTGTAGTCCCATGCAGTGTTTGTGGAGTCGTAGGTTGAACCTCGGACAATAAAGTTCGTTGAATGAAGTCAGAACGCTCGATCGGGCAACACTGGCGGCTCACAACGCCCACATGCATACCGGTCGGTGTTGACTGCCTGCCCCCACCGTAGTTCAGTTGAACATCGTGTATGTTCCGTGACAGACCTGTTGATCGAAGTGCTTGATCAGTGCATTAGTTGTAAACTGAGAACATGACAATGAACGAGCAAAGGATCAACTTAAAGAGTTGTTTTATGCTTTGCAAAACACCGAAAGAAACGCATACAATGCTGGTACATGTTCCATGAAATGTGTGTACGAGAGGTTCACGTAAGAGTTAATAAATCTGTTCCGTTACTTAATGAAAGAAGACGTCAGAAAACTTTCAACGTGTTGTGAGAAACATGGTTCTGGAGAGGAGTGCAACCTCGTATTGGGGAGTTATGTGGACACAATAGGCTTTCTGCTACTAACATTTGCCTTGAAGAATTTAGGGAAACCGCAGAGTACCTAAACTTTGATGGCCTGATGCTGATTTAAAAAGCTGTTCTTCCCGTTGCGACTCCAGGATACTACGTCTGCACCACCACGATTGTGTTAAACACAAATAATGGTGATTTGCAGGTGTCATAAGTGATAGTATACATTACATTATAAAAATTGTAATACCATCTCTTATGACGCCTTGCAGGTCACAAACAACGACGTTCCAGTATGTCTTCTGTGGACCATTACACCACATGGTCGTCAATTAGCTGTAAGACAACGGTTGTGGATAAGTATATATTTTACTAAATGTCAATTTTATTTTATTATTCTATTGGTATCAGGTGTATGTAACAGAGCAGGCCGCTGCTTAGTGCAGTTTTATGCAGTATTGCTGGAGCCTTGTGTATTGTTCCGCATTGATCGTGAGGCAGTTCAGAGCTTAGACTTTATCGTTACACTGGCGATACATTTTCAACTCTTGCCGTATTTTCTGTTCTTATTATGTAATGTATTTATGTATTCTAGGTATACTCTGTATCGTATGGAAGTACAAACGTACAGAACGTTCATACATTTTTTCAGTCCAAATATTTTGGTGCTTCCTCTTTTTTCCGCAGAAATTCTTGTAACATAATTTTTTTTCATAATGACTGGCAGAAACTATGTTCGAAACGTACTGCATCATACTCTGAGGTGACAGAAGTCATGATATAGCCATCTGCACATATCGGCAGTATAGCGTACACAAGATATAAAACGGCAGTGCATTGACAGAACACTCGTTTGTACTTACATGTTTAATGTGAAAACGTATACAACCTGAATATGGCCATACGACGTGTCTTAACAGACTTTGAACGTGAAATCGTAGTTAGAGCGAGACGCTTGCGACATTCCATTTCGAAAATCGTTAGGGAATTCAATATTTCGAAACACAGTGTCAAGAGCGTGACGAGAATAAACTAATTTCAAGTATTACCTCTCATTAAGGGCGAAGCAGTAGCTGCGACCTTCACTTAAGGACCGAGAGCAGCGGCGGCAGCGGCGTTTGCGAAGAGTTGTCACTGCTGACAGACAACCTACACTGTGTCCAGTAATCGCAGAAATCAATATAGGGTCTTTTGTTGAAAGTATCTGTTAGGACAATGCTCCGAAATCTGTCGGTAATGAACTACGGGCGCAGACGACTGGCGCGAGTGCTTTTGCTAATAGGACGACATCGTCTGCAGTGCCTATCCTGATTAGTGACCATATTGGTAAGAGCCGAGATGACTGGAAAACGGTCGTCTAATCAAATGAGACCCGATTTAATTGGTAAGAGTTTATGGTAGGGCTCGAGTGTGTTGCAGATGCCAAGAGGCCTTGGACCCGAGTTGTCAACAACGCACTGTGCAACCTGGTGTTGGCTCCATAACCATGTGGGCTGTGTTTACAAGGAATGGACTGATTGGAGCTTGTTTTTTTTTTTTTTTTGCTACTTGGAAGTCATTTACAGCCATTTATGGACCTCTTGTTCCCAAAACCATGGATTTTTTATGGATGACAATGCGCCATGGCACCAGACCACAATTGTTCGAGATTGGTTTGAAGAACATTCTGAGCAGTTGGAGCGAATGATTTGGTAACGCAGGTCACCCGACATGAATCCCATCGGACATTTATAGAACATAATCGAGAGGTCAGTTACAAACAAAATCATTCACCGGTAACACTTTCCCAGTTATGGAGGCTATAGAGGCCACATGGGTCAATATTTCTACAAGGGACTTCCAACACCTTGGAACTGCAATCGTCTTACACAAAGACATTGAGCACACAAACATAGAGCTCCCTGAACTGGAACAAACCGAGGCCACGTCCGTCAGAGTCAAGTTCAACGGAGCCTTCAGGCTACACTGATATCGATATACAACAGTTCTGAAGGCATTTCAACACGCGATATCGGCAGACTACTCAACAATTCACCACGAGTAATAGTCTCTGGAGATAAGAACACAAAATACCCAGAATGGAATTCACGCATACGAAATCACAACGGCAAAAAACTATACGAACATTCACTAGGTAGAAACTACATTACACTAACGCCGTCTGAACCGACGCACATTCCCTATCAGAGGGGACACAGGCCAGACGTGTTAAACATGGCCCTCATCAAGAGCATTACATCGACACTCAACGTTGCCGTTGAAAACGATCTGCCCTCAAACCACCAACCTGTAATACTATACATTTGAGGAAACACTGCAGCATATGGAACAACGCAGGATGTTGGACATTGTTCAAGGAAACACTCGATAGCCACATCCCACCCATACACGAAATTAACGAAACAGCACAAATTGACGAGGCAGTAGAGACCCTCACTAACGCCGTCCAGGACGCAATGGCGGGCACCATACCTGATCGCGCCTCACAACAACACAGTGCGGCCATGCACCAGGAAATCCTGGGCCTAATCTCAATGAGGAATCGCCTCAGGAGACAATGGCACCGTACCAGGCGTCAGTACTTCAAACGGCACATTACAAGCTACAGGGCATCATACGCCACAAAATACAAACACATAGAACACAACATTGGAACCAAAAACTCGAAGGGCTGGACACCGCGCGACCTGGCGTGTGGCAACTAGCCCGACACTTCAGCAGGGAGAAAATGTACACCCCAACGCCTCAAGGGCCTGACGGACCTGCATACTCAGCAGAAGAGAAAACAGATCTAATGGCCCGCACACTCGCAGCATCATTCACACCGAACCTGATACCAACGGATCCAGTGTTCACACTTGCTACTGACCAGGAGGTTACACGCATTTTAGCCCAACCACCGCGCGACGGCATTCGACATGCTAGTACAGCCGAAGTCTCCTGGGCTATAATACATTCGGCTGCTAGGAAAGCCCCTGGTCGTGATGGCATTCAAAACCGTGTCCTCCAGGAGTTCACGGATAAAGCCACTGAATACCTAACACACATAACGAATGCCATACTAAAACACCAACACTTCCCCGCCTTTTGGAAGACGGCCAAGGTCCTGATGTTCAGGAAGCCGGGGAAAGACCACAGCCTCCCACAAAATTACCGACCCATCAGTCTTCTGAACTTGCTCAGCAAGATTGCTGAGAAGGTGATTCTCAAGCGCATCACTAGACACTGCATAACAAATGACATCCTGAGACCGGAGCAATTCGGCTTCAGGAACCACCACTCCATAACACAACAGTTACGTGTCGTTGAACATGTAACACATGGCTTCAACACAAACAAAGGGCGGTATTACTGGACATCGAAAAGGATTTCGACCGTTTATGGCACAACGGCCTCATTCGCAAACTCAACGACGCGGGATTCCCCGACGGGCTGGTGCGTCTCATACACTCATACCTCACAGACAGGAGTTTCAACACTGACGTGCAGGGAAAACAACCAACACGACACAGTACACACGCGAGAGTACCCCAGGGAAGCATCCTAGGGCCCCTACTGTTTAACCTCTATATAAACGATCTCCCAATCACACACAACAGAACGATGGCAATCTACGCGGACGACACAACCATCCTCGCGCAAGATTGGAAACCATCAAACATTATGTCACACTTACAGACCACATTCAAAGTGTCTGAGCCTTGGTTGGAGAAATGGTGTGTTAGAGTAAACGTCGACAAGTGTGAAGCCGTTCTGTTCACTAGAAGACCGAAGCAACTACGCAAACACCGATACTGCAGACCAATAACTCTACATGCACGCCCAATACGTTTCCGCGAGAAAGTCAAATACCACGGTGTCTGGCTGGACCGAAAATTATTCTGGGAGGACCACATACAACGCGTGACCAACCGAGCAAGCGCGAGGCTCAAACAGCTCTACCCTATGCTCAACAGGCGTAGCACACTGTACAGAAGGCTGTCGAGGTCCATGTACACGCCATTTATTCGACCCCTGATGACGTACGCAGCTCCTGTCTGGGGATACGCTGCGCCCAAACGCCTGCGCCGTCTGTAGATCATACAAAACAAAGTACTCAAAATCATAAGCAATGCTCCACGGTACACACGCATCGCGGACGCTCACCGGGAACACCAACTTGAGACTCTCACGGAGGTAATCAACAAACTCACCACAAGACTATACAGAAACTCCAGACATTCGCAGAACCCGTTTATTCTGAATCTGGGGAACTACGACTACAACCATAGATGGAAACATGAAAGACCAAAAGACACACTTGTAAGGACCTAACATCTATGACCAAGTACACGCAAATACAACGGTACAGGTGAGCCCCTGCTAATCAGACACCATTACTGGTTATCCAGCTGGAACACACTTGCCGAATAATTGGCACCACTTAGGGAAGCCGTACCGAACACTACATGCAGACAAGCTCCACACACACCCCACACAGTGAGATGATCTATGGCCGATCTCCCACTACTATATAACGATCTTGATTGTTCCAGGAATGCAGCGGCTGCAGCAAACTCGGATACATCACCATCGCTTGCCACGGTAATGACGCATGATACCCATACTAACAAACCCAACCTTGTATGAACTATCGCAACTAGTAAGCCACTACCGCTCTTACTACCCATCACACTGTCACAGAGGTTTTTTTCCCACGGCACGAGCCTTGGCACTTTTTTTCCCTCTGCTCTTCAAATTGCTACCCTCATTCGCGTTTCGTCCACTATCTATCACCTGATGGACCGTGTTAATGCGTAGCCTTACCCAGACGCACGGATAACATCACATCCCAGCATCCTGTGATCCACCTATTAGATAACTAACATGTTGACGGAGGTGACAGTAGAACTTTTGGTTTGGTCACCACGTTGGTGCGGGCGTGGAGGGGCCCCATCTCTATGTTCAACAACTTGTCGCGTCCATGACACGTCGATTATCTGCACAAAACATGGCTAAGGGAGGTCCTACCCTATATCAGGATGCATCCCGTGTCGTTGTCACTTCATTATATTCTACATCAAAAACAGAGAGGTTTAATTTTATCAGAATTTTTACTACTACTTGAAATTATCAATAACTGGAACTGCGGTAACTAGATGGAATGTCGTTGACCCTCCTATTCCTGACAAGAACTATAATGCCGTGATTGTCCTGTTCTAGAGAGTCAGAGGCAAATCGGGCAGATGATAAGTCTGAGAATTCCCGCCATAGTTGGTTCATTCCTAATTGTAGACCTTGTTTGTTGTAAGAGATCAAAACATCAATTCAGTTTAACTACGTGAATGGCAGGCTGGGTAAACGCTACTTTATTAATTAGTACATATTCACAACTGGCAGCTCATTTCCGGTTGTAAAACAAACGTTTGACAACTAATAGATTTGTTTGACTATGTATGATGGTCTGGAAAAAATCATAAGTGCCTGTACTCAGTATACTAAGAAAGTGCAGCGGAGTGTGCGCTGATATGAAAATTCTCATTCTGGAAACATCCCCCAGGCTCTGGCTAAGGCAGGTCTCCGCAATATCCTTTCTTCCAGGAGTGCTAGTTCTGCAAGGTTCGCAGGAGAGCTCCTGTGAAGTTTGAAAGATAGCAGACGAGGTACTGCAAGAACTGAAGCTGTCAGGACGGGTTGTGAGTCGTGCTTGGGTAACTCGGATGGTAGAGCATTTGCCTGCGAGACGCAAAGGTCCCGAGTTCGAGTCTCGGTCCGGCACACAGTTTTAATCTGCCAGGAAGTTTCATATCAGTGCACACTCCGCTGCAAAGTGAAAATCTCATTCTGGTTCTGTACTCACTCTACAATGTTTATGGGTAAGTATGTTACTCAATATCCACATATAATTTTGATTTTTAATTTAAATAGTACACTCGTTTATGGCGTCTAGGCACTGCCCAGATCCCACTAGTGCTGCGGCACCTCGGTTCTAGCCAGACAGTGTTAAATGAGGTGGACGACAAATTTGAGCACTTCTTAGCGTTGCTGACTAGTTTTTGATGATGATTATTTCTTCCAGCGACCAGAATCCATCGTGATTCAGCTCTTAGTGGCATCGTTCCCATTTAGCTGTATAAGCAGTTGTTGATCACCAACACGAAGTTGTAGGTTGGCAAATAATTTAAAACGATTCACAGGTATTTCTCACTAGCAGTCTGACAGGAAATGGATTTTTCCGCTATGCATGTTAGTTGGTCTGCAGGGGTCAGAAGTGGAATACACATTACGATAAAAAATGTGTGTTTGTACTTTTGGCTCCTTGCAGTACATAAACAACAACGTTACTGGCTCTCTTCAAAAGACTGTCACAAAACGTGATCGTTCGTTGACCGTAGCAGAATGTTTTTGGATAAGTACGTAAACTACTAAATATGAATATTAGATCGTTATCGTACTTTGATAAGATGTAATTACACTAACTGAAAATATAAAGTACCAACCCATGAAACACCAGATTTATCAGTGTTTATTGTGATATTCATAGCATAATGCGTATTAAAGGGTTACAATTTCATTCCATTCGGAATTGATGTCTATCATCTACATCACTGGTAGGCACGAATACAGTACTGTATTTGTTGTGGTACGGAAACAAGCAGCTCTCAATGTCATATTGTGGAACATTTTGCCATGCCTGACACACATGTTGTGTTGGTTCATCAGGATTGCTGGGTTTATAATGGTAAGAAAGTATATATATTCTCATTGCATCCCAGATATCGTCATTGAGTGACAAATCGGGGGACCGAAGAGTCCAGTGAAGGATCCATGCATTCCACAAATCATTGTTGGACTGAATGAACTGCAGCTATTAAAAATTCACAAGTGCTAGTTTTGAGGATATCTGTGTGGGGTTATGGATCTCTGTGGGGCTAAGATAAATTATTTTATACTTTTTAATCCGTTTTAAAAACGTTTTATATTAAAAATATTTTTATTTATATAGTTATTTTCTGCTTATTAGTCTAGTGTGTGTGTGAAATTTGTCATTCGAATTCGAACATTTTGCTGAGATTACAGCAGCAGTTTATTTTCACCTGCCTCCTACGATGTATACCTAGCGAAAAGACCCCGAGGGTATGAATTAAAGAGATTCGAAATCACTCAAAGGCTTACCAACTATCGTTCTCTCCACAATACATTCGCGACTGGAACGAAGAAAGGTATGATTAGCACTGGTACACAAAGTTCCCACTGACACACACCAGACAAGAAAGCAAATTAATATTGCATTGTTATCCATTTTTTGAGTAATTATGAAAGCTTTGAGTCTCTAGCTTTTCGTGAAGTTAGTTTAAAATCAGTTGCAGAATTTTTACCGAACACACAAACAGACAACATAGCGACGTAATAAAAACGTGTAAAAATGAATATTAGTGGCGAAGAAGTGCAAAAGAATAATCGAAATAAAGACAGTCTGCACGAAAGAAACGTATTTGCACGTCAGTGAAATCAGAATCAGCTGTCGCACAACATGCAGTACTATGTTGCTCCACCCCGTACATTGTAACATTCTTCAATTCTCCTCGAATTGCTGTCTGCAAGATATTGAGACGTTGCTGGAGCCTGTTCCACTCTTAGACTGCGGCCCTCCTAAGGCGATCCATTGTGTGAGAAGGGTTTTTACGACGACGCCTTGCAGGGTGCCACTGTCTCAAGCATGCTCAGTCGGGTCCACTTCAGCAGATACCGCAGACCATTCCAGTCATTTGATTACTGGTAATTTGGAAATTTGTGGTAAGATATTACGGGACTAAACTGCTGACGTCATCGGTCTCTAAGCTTACAGACAACTTGATCTGACTTAAACTAACTTCCACAACGACAACACACACACCCATACCAGAGGGAGGACTCGAACCTCCAACGCAGGGAGCCGCGCGGACCGTGACAAGGCGCCTTAGACCCCGCGATTTGATTCCTGTCTCCACGACCATGGTGTTTATGAGTTGGGATCAGTGGGCTCACGCATTGTCGTCTTTAAAGAAAAATTCATTTGTAAATGTTGACCGTAGGACTGGCCAATTGGTAGGTGGATCCTGTCCTGTTACCGAACAACCTTAAAATTATCCTCGATAGCGAAGAGACGTGTCCGACATCCGTTAGCAAACCTGGCCCAGAATTTAATTGACTCATGTCCCTGTAAATTGAATTCACTAACACGGTTCGCGTTCCTGTGTCGTGTATTGGGACGTAGCCGCCTCCACACTTTTCTACATCACTACGCGTCAGGCAGATCTTGCATTCGTTGTTGGAGACAACATGATGCCGCTGATCCGGGTCTCCTGACGGGTGTCCGCATATCCATCTTCTTAATACTCCACTTGCTCGGGAATAATCGAAATAACGACAGTCTGTACGAAAGAAACGTATTTGCACGTCAGTGAAATCAGAATCAGCTGTCGCACAACATGCAGTACTATGCTGCTCCACTCCGTAAATTATAACATTCTTCGATTCTTCTCGACTTGCTGTCTACAAGATATTGAGACACTGTTGCTGGAGCCTGTTCCACTCTTAGACTGCGGCCCTTTTGAGGCCATCCATTGTGTGAGGAGGGTTTCTGCGACGACGCCTTGCACGGTGCCACTGTCCCAGGCATGCTCATCCGGGTCCACTTCAGCGGATACCGCAGACCATTCCTGTCATTGGATCAACGTTTGAATGCTATCCTGCGGTATGTACCATTTTGTTGGGCAACTTCCATTCTGATACTATTTATTGGCGTTAAGTGACAATGGGTAACTGCCTAAGGACCCTTCAAGACGAGCTGAAAGACGGAACAGGATACGCTAGTTGCAATGAATCGTTCACAGTTGAAGACACAGCGCTTCTTATTGAATGTCACTGACAAGGGGAGGCCACGACGTTGGGATCGCGGATTTACTTCAAACATTATAGGCCTTTAGTAGACCATTAAAACAATATAGCGTGCAAGTAATAAGTTGCACTACTCTGGCAATTCCGACAAAATCACAAGAGAAGTTTTAGGCGTGTATTATGTGGCTGATGTTTCTGTGCTTAGGGGCCAGATGTTAGAGTTCGTAGCGGTCAAATGCTTATCGGTAGAGTTTGTAAGACTGACGTGTATAACACGACAGATAGACTCCCGTTTAAACTTAATCATTAATCTATTTTTTAATCACAGGTCATATTCTTTAATTCTTATGGCATTTGAGACGCAATATAATTTGAGAAACCACTTATATTTGCATGAAGTTTCAGTGAATTCCGTGTTATTTGACTACTTGCTATCTGTCGCTTGCACCTTGTCCCGCGGTTACTAAGGGCCACGGTTAATCGGATTTGGCATGTTAATGGTAAGGAGTGGCCGGATGCCCTTCCTGCCGCCATCCTGTACCCCTGTAGGACAGAATCAGTGGATCCCAACTGTTTGTGTCTAGTGTAAATTGTGAAATAGTGCGAATGTGTTTTCAAATGTCTGCGACGCGTGTAACTGAGGCAGAACGTGGGGACCAGCCCGGTATTCACCTAGTGGGATGTGGAAAACCGCCTAAAACCACATCCAGGCTGGCTGGCACACCGGCCCTCGTCGCTAATCCGCCGGCGGATTCGATCCGGGGCCGGCGCGCCTACCCGAGTCTAGGAAGCAGCGCGTTAGCGCTCTCGGCCACCCTGGAGGGTTCATTTAACTAATTACTATTTTTAATTAAATTTAATTATTGGAACAAACATATTTATAGCTATAGAAAACTGAACGAAGAAACACATAGGGTATTCCTGAAAATGTATGCCAATTGTGCTTTGCGAAATCCGTTATACATGCAGTCTGGTAAAGTACCCGGAACTACTTTGCACCTCGACGCTTCAAGCTGCCCCATTTAATGGTTAACCTGCGTAACGGTGAGACGTTGCTAATGCAGCAAGAACGGACAGTGTAGGTGCAAATTTTTTGAATATCACAGAATTTACACTTGTACTGTTCTTCGACTGCTGCATATAACGAATGTCGTGACGATTCAGAACATAATGTACTTACAAAACGTCTGTTAAAAGCTGTGTTCGTGTACTGTGGAACTCTTCTTCAAGAAGCGGACCTTATTGATACAGAGCAATCACCGACGATTTCTGCAGACGCAATGGCGATTGGAGAAGTACTTTATCGTTCTATTGTCGAAATGTTAGGAGAAAAGAGACTTATTATTGACGAGGGGCTCGTTCATTCCGACAAAGTAGATGAAGAAGGTCTACTTAGTGAAGCTGACGATATTTCCGACAGTGAGGATTTTGAACCAGCCGAACAGAAGGGAAAAGCCGAATACATTCAGTTGGAGACGAAAATAAAAGTTGTAACACTGGCAAAGGAACACCCCACGTGGAACTTACAAACTCTCCAGAGAAAAGTATCTCGAAGTTTAAAAAGAAAGGACCATTTGAAGAGATGAGAAGCAAACGTAAAACGTGGAGGATCAGCGACTGATAAATATGCACTAATTGAATCATAAACTATTGACCGCTTGGTGGAAGCTCGCAAAAATCGTCAGAAAATAAATTATATTTTTGTCAACTTTCCATCTAATGTTTTTTATCTTCATCAACCGTATTTTAACAACAAATTAATACAATGACATGAAACTTTTATTTTACGTTTCAGGCAACAATAAGGATTTTACAGCAATGGAATTTAACTGCTGCAGGCCAGTTTCAGTCCTAGAACTTCATGTTCAAAGCATCACTTTCGTTGGCTAAAAAATTCGAACAATGGCACAGAATTCGGTAGAGTAAGAAAAAAATGGCTCTGAGCACTATGAGACTTAACATCTGGGGTCATCAGTCCCCTAGAACTTAGAACTACTTAAACCTAACTAACCTAAGGACATCACACACATCCATGCCCGAGGCAGGATTCGAACCTGCGACCGTAGCGGTCGCGCGGTTCCAGACTAAAGCGCCTTTAACCGCGTGGCCACACTGGCCGGCGGTAGAGGAAGATGACGACATACGTAACAGGGAATCTATGAGTTGGGAAGAAACACTGGAAGCCGCAAGAAAGTTTCAACTGGAGATAAAGCATTTATTCCTAATTTCGACAAAAAAAAATGTGATTGATACGGACTATACAGGTTCCCAGTGCCAGTCAACCTACGACAGAACTCTCGCTGAAAGAAATTCAAAAATTATTTTTTCAAATAGTTGTAAGCGCATCTGAGGTCAGTAGTCCCCTAGTGTTAGAACTACTTAAGCCTAATTAACCTAAAGACATCACACACATCCATGCCCGAGGCAGGATTCGAACCTGCGACCGTAGCAGCAGCGCGGTTTCGGACTGAAGCGCCTAGAACCGCTCGGTCACAGAGGCCGTCAATTGTTTGTTTCAAGGCGCAATATGAGCAAGATAACGTACCCATACATAGCGCAGTACACGATGACAATGTCTGGTGAATTATTACCGCAAGATGCCACATGAAAGTTTGGACCAAAAGTTTAATATAGGTACTGTTGAGAAATTAACGGCAGACTTTCCAAACGTCGTTGTAACTTGTTCGAAGTCTGGGAAGCTTTACCACACAGGTCTGCAGTTCGTTTTTAATCAGCGCTGTGCTTCCTTACGTGTGGCGGAGTCAAAGGGTCAAACTAATCCCGATTTATACGATGACATGTTTATCGATGACGCAGCCCTTCCAACTTGTACAGTTAGAGTCATTCCCCCAAAATGTATTCCGTTTTGCCAACCATGCGACGTTTATTTCCATCGGCAAGTAAAAAACTTTACCAAGCACCTTCAGAACTGTTCATTTCTGATTGACAACGAACGAGAAATTGCTTCTCTTGAAGATACTACTACAATCCATTCCATCGTACCTCACCAACTGTCAGAAACTATATTTGCCAAAATGTTGCGTTACTTATAGATTGCCTACAAACTATCGGAATAAAGAGAAATTTTTCAGAATGTCTAAAAGGTATTCTTACCCTTAGAAACTCTGAATATACCCTGTAAATGCGGGAAAACTGCATTAATTCGATGTGGTAGATGCCGTCCCTATTTGTGTTTTCCATGTCTGTATGAAAAACACCATCCAGCAACGTGTGATGTTGAGAGCACATCCGATAAGTAATTGTGCATTACTCTTGTGGTCTGGCACATTGTGACTTACTGTATTACTGATTGTGAATAACGTCTTTCAAATCATTATTTATCGAGATTTGAGTTAGGCTTTCCAAGCCTGTCCGCATCCTTAAAAATTTAAATAAAAATAGTAATTAGTCAAATAGCATACCAAATTCACTAAAGCTTAAATGAAAATGTACATGTTTTTTTTTCATTATATTACCTCTCAAAATTCATGTAAATTAAATGATGTGACGAGTGAAGAAAAATATAGGTTCAACAATTAGTGTTAGTGGGATGCGAACCGTCCCATGCCCACGACGCTAAACACTTAACCACCACGAACTCTAATAACCGCTACCTGCGCGCAGATACATAAGTCACTCAAAAGACGCCTAAAACTTCTCTTGCGATTTCCTCGGAATTGCCACAGTGGTGCACCTTACTATTTGCACATTATGTTGTTTTAATGGCCTAATAAAGGCGTACGAAGTTTGAAGTAAATCAGTGATTCCAACGTCGTGGCCTCCCCTTGTACATATTTTCTTATACTTTTACTACACATGGGATTGAACGAAGTGATGGCGTGTGTCAAAACATTTTTAAGAAACACGAGGTACCTATGTTATGAGGATAGTGCAAAACATTTTTGAACCGTTTGTATAGTATTACAACTGATAAATGACTTATTATCAACTGAAAATTAAATCGGAAAGTTGCGTTTTGAATGGCTCTGAGCACTATGGGACTTAACATCTGAGGTCATGAGTCCCCTAGAACTTAGAAGTACTTAAACCTAATTAACCTAAGGACATCACACACATCCATGCCCGAGGCAGGATTCGAACCTGTGACCGTAGCGGTCGCGCGGTTCCAAAGTGAACGGCCTAGGACCGCTGGGCCACACCGGCCGGCTGCGTTTTGAATAAGAATATGACTGAGGAGTAATACAGCGTTGATCCATGAGTTTCAACTTTCTGATTCTATTCTGTGTTCACGTATATTAAAGACTTTCTGAGATAATTCATAACAAACGAAAACATGTCCGTCATATATACAAATGAACGTAATTTCACAAACATTACGTGTTATCTTCCCCTCAGTAGCAGTACATGTTCATTCCGGAATTGAAATTATGAGTGGATAATATATTACATTATATTATTTATGTATAGCATCGTACTCTCCTTTGTGTTAAACGAAATACCTGTGTGCAATATACTATGGCTTAGAGCAGAGATAAATATTATCAGTCATATCATCTGTGTTAATTTATTTCACGTCTCTGTATAATTTTTAATAAGCAGTCTAAAGTTTATGTATTATCTCCCACAGAGTAGCATGGCAAGCTGATTGACGCTCTCTTCCTTAACCATACTTTTAAATATAAAATACTGAATTTGTGCTTTCTGTTCGCAGGTCGTCTACCAGATCTCCTCGAGCACGGGCACTGGTGAGTGAAATATCAGAGATCATTTACACAGATATAGCTATAGTTCTTTTGAATCAATAGAAATTAACAAAGTTCTTCCTCGTCATACAACATAGTGTAGTATAATATACATTTCCTACATCAAAATGTAATCGTATTAGGTACTATATCCTTAGGAATATCTGTTGTATAGTCACCTCTAGCTTGTTCAGGTTGTCAACAATGGGTATCGCTGCTCAGGAATCCGCACTGAGGCCTGTTAAGGAACTCCCTGGTCTCTAGTATCCACCAAGCGGCGGTTGTTTATATACTGGTGGATCTTTAGCACATTGCACATTACGGGGACACTGCTGAAACTACTGGCATATATGCAGCCCTTCCTTGGTTTTAGAACGGGATAAAAATTTCCTCCTTCCAGATACTGGGAAATTTTGTTCTCTAATGGTAAAGCAACAGCATGAACAAGCCAAAGGTCAAGAAGAGCTGCAGATACAGGGTTTGGACAAAATTATGGAAACATGATGGGAAACGCATGCTTGAATACAAATGCTAGTCAAACCCACAGGTTGCGCT
The DNA here is from genome assembly GCF_023864345.2 of Schistocerca serialis cubense. Classification (NCBI taxonomy): domain Eukaryota; kingdom Metazoa; phylum Arthropoda; class Insecta; order Orthoptera; family Acrididae; genus Schistocerca; species Schistocerca serialis. Next base: position 689,425,135 of record NC_064640.1, on the reverse strand, counting down.
ACTGTATTTGACAATGAATATCATTTGTACAATGCCCTCAATACACTGTAACTGTCAACCGTGTCGTAACAGTGTAGTCGTGAGTGCATTATGTCGGAGCAAAGTGAATACGAACGTTGCCAAATTGTTGGTGCTCCTACGGTCGGTGCTTTTAAAGTAGACGAAATGTCAAGTGTTTCAAGAGTAACCGTATCGAAGATTTATACCTCGTACGTGGAAAGCGGAAAAATATAATCCGTTAAGTCACAATGCGGACGGAAGTGTGTGTGTGGAGCGATCGTGACTGACGGTCATTGAAGAGGATTGTGACGAACGACAGCTGCAAAAGACTGCAGAACTGAACGTCACACTCTTGAACGCTGTCAGCACCAAAGCAACAAAACGGGAGCTCCATAAGCTGGAAATTGGAGGGCGAATTGGAATTCTAAACCCACTCATCAGTGAAGGGAATGCTCATACTAAGAAACCGTCCTGGCGAAGCCATAAAATTTCTTCAGTTCCTCGGACGAGTCTTTTTGCATATTGTTTCTAATTCCTGGCAGAGTTTACATCCAAAGTGTGAAACACTGCGGTGAATCGGTGATGATCTGGGCAGCTATATGGTGATATTCCATGGACCCCACAGCTACTCTGAGCGCTCGCATTACTGCCAAGGATTGCGTGATCATTTTGGCTCATCAGGTCCATCCCGTGGTACGAGGCCTATTCAGAAAGTAAGGTCCTATCGGTCACCAAATGGAAACCACAGTGAAAAGCAAAAATGTTTTATTAGAAACAGTTTGCCACGCCTTCCAGCTACTTCTCTAAATAGCCACCGCCCCGACATAGAGATCAGTCGTAGCGTTTTACCAACTTTCCAATACCCTCGTCATAGAAGGCAGCAGCCCCTGCTTTCCGCCATTTCTCTACGCTGGTCTGCAGTTCGTTGTCGATACCAAAATGCCAGCCAGCGGTTCATGTGAACAGAGATGAGCAACAGAGGGAGCCAAGTCCGGAGTGTATGGTAAATGATCAAATAATTCCCACTGAAAACGGTGCAGGGGCGTCCTTATCGCCCCTGTGGTGTGCGGCAGAGAATTGTCACGAAAAAGGAAATGCATACCAGGTAGGTTACGTGGGGTTGTTTGAAATCACGCAAAACCACACAGCGCGCACCCATACTTGGAAGGAGACACTACTGTTCCAGGCATATTTACTTGCTCACTGTGTGCTCAGAGTTGACAAGAGCGACGTGATGCGATCGGCAGGCATCCCAGAGAAACTGCCCAACACATCTGTGCGAAGCTTCATCGGATTTTCACTGTCGTTTCCGTTCCGTGACCTATCGGAGCTTACTTTCCGAATAGCGCCTCTACCATGTTTGTTCCCCAGTCGTGACACATTGTTCCAAGACGCCAGGGCCCCAGTTCACACAGCTCGTATCGTAGATAACTGTTCTTGTGAGCAGAAGGATGAATTGTCTCTCTGGGCGTCACAGTCGGTAGATCTCTAGTCTCCTTTGGAGATAAAGGCAAGTAATCGCAATCCATCTCCGTCATCGTTACAGGATTTTGACACTATTTTGCAGGAAGAATGGTATAAGGTTGTTTTGAAAATCACCCGGGATCTGTACCTATCCGGTGCTTTGAACGCCAACGGTTTTCCTACATCGCATTAGGCACGGTAATGTGTTGTGTTTTTCGTTCTTCTGTGTACTTGTCCAACGCCTGTCGCTAGACAAATCTATGGCGAGTTTGACCTCCAAGTCAAAAGGAGGTGCAGAGCCGACAAAATGAGTACTCTGAACGGAAAGGAAGAGAGGCGAAAAATGCTGCCCCTCGAAAAGACATAGACATTAAACCGGCTAGGTCGAGAACTTACTTGAGCCTATAATTTTTCAAATGGCTCATAAAGGATGAAAATGAGGAACTACTGATCACAAATTATGAACAAGCTGCGTACTGGGTTGCGTACTTCAAGGAAACTATGAAAAAGCCCAATCCTGTTTAATTCTTATAACTTCTAAAATAAGCCACAAATGCAAGAGATAATTCTAAAAACAGGTTATGTCACAGAAGCACAGATGTGCACAAGAATCACGACACTTGAAAACAATAAAACAGCTGGACTGTAAGAAAAGTTATCCGAAATTCTGAAACATGGTGGCCCGGCCTTAATTAACCACCGTACTAAGCAGTAAAATATCTGCTGGCAAAAAAAGACAAATTCCAGAAGATTGGAGGCGTCAACAGGTTGTCGACTACGAGAAGAACAGGCTGACTTTCAAAGTGGGAGATCCTGCTCCGAACAAATATTTATTCTGCGAAATGTAACAGAACTATCCACAGAATTCAGCTGTCCACTGCATCTAAATTTCGTTGATTTAGAAAAGCTGCATTTTGCTGATGACGTTGTTCTTCTGGCAGTATCACAACAAAGTTTACAACCAATGGTTATCAAGCTGGGTGTAATTGTCACTTACGAAAGACTAAATAAATAGTAATGAAACATAAAAAAGAAAGTGTGTCTAGTCCCATTTTAATGCAAAAGAAGGCACTGCAAGATACTGATGATTTCCATACCTCGACCTCCATATCTATAATAACGGGGACGTAGATGCAGACGTCACCAGCAGAAGTTGGAATCAGACTCTATAAGGGTGCCCAGAAAGCTTCGGATGTGCTACTCTATCATCCTACCAATGGCCATAATATACGTGTGTGAGACACAGACAGAAAAATCAGCACAAAAGCTCAATGTTTTTAATCAACGATGCTTGAGGCTAATTTTGAGTATCAGTTTTCGTGAATACGTTTCAAATGATGAAATACTGAGAAGAAGTAGTCTACGCAGCATGCATAAAATCGTTGCTAAAGACGACTGAAGCTTGCGGAGCATGTTCTATTCATTAAAGTTGGAGGAATCCCCAAATAATCGTGCAAATAAACGGATAAATATAGGCGTAGAGGAAGACTTCGTAACAGTTGAAAACGAAATCTTGTAAAGGATACTTCTATAGCCGTACATGAACTGGGAGGATACTGAAAACCTGGCATTTCATCGAACTCGCTGGAGGAAACTTGTTGCCTAATATGCTACCTATCATTGCAAAAACTAGGTCTAAGTAAGTCATTTACAATCAGAAACTTGTAGAATGACTGTGACTCTCTTCGCATGTGCCGTCGCATGCTACACTAGATTCGGTTGTAATTGCAATTACAGGAGTCATAATTTTAAAAATCTGATATACAACTAACCGCACCCCATTTTCAAGACGTAGCGGTGAAATACTGTAGGCATCATAAACTGGTCTGTCATTGAAACGTCCTGACAGACAAAAATCGTGCGCCAGAGCAGGACTCGAACTAGGTCCAGCGCACAGTTATAATCCGTCTGGAAGTTTCATGCCAGCGCACATTCCTCTGCAGAGTGAAAGTTCATTCTGGTCTGCCATTGTCCAAGTGACATCCCTTGGTTTGGTTTGGGTAAAATGCTGCTTTAGAACAGCATCTATTGCTGGCCAACTGCATTTACTACATGGAACTAGAATCTGCTGCATGCTTTGAACACTTCACCCATTACAAATCACTAACACTCGGTTTGACAACTGATGATAACCAGTTGCCTCTCGCAATCAATTTTATGAACATGAGTTGTTAGGCTCGAATGTAGTGCAGCTGCGACATTTACAGGAGCTCTTCCGGATACCTTCCCATACTTCTATATAGTAAGTGGAACTGGTAATAGCACCCAGTCAGATTTTTATTGCATCGTTTGATTGTTTGTGGAAATTCCGCCCCTGTAGTCCGAAAGTCTGCTAGGTTATCAGAGGCTGGTCAGCACTGAACAGTCTCAGAGACACATGCGTGGCTCAATTTATCGAACAGCACTCATCGCTTACCATGGTACGAATTCCTCTTACGATGACCTGAGGACTTCGGAATTGATAAATCAGCGTCATCGTGGATCATATTTGTGATGTGGTCCACCAAACCAGTGTCAATACAAGAAAAACACTTCTCTCAAGGGATACACTGCTGGTACCTAAACAGTGGGGAGGAGCATAGCAACTACATACGTTAGCGAGCACTTACCTTGAGCTGTGGTGCCGCCCTGAAGATCAGCTGACTGTCCCTCTGCTTCACCTAGCTGTTCCCTGGTCAGTGCAGAGGTACGCTCTCGGATCACTTCCTGTTCGTATAGCTCAGTCAGAAGAAGGCATGGTGATATAACCCCAAAAATTACCCTATTTGACAGACCTTATTTATTTTAGGTTTTCACTGTTAATGTACTGGCAATTATTCCTGTAAATTCTGCCTGGTATCTAGAGTATACACTTTTGCAGTAGTATAACTTACAATATTTTTGTTGTTGCTGCAACCACGCGGCATTTAGATGAAGCGATAATATGCTGCCTTACTTGAATACCTGATGCATAACAAACAGACAAGCACTCAGTCCCACAACTGATCATAGCCACTAGGCTATAAAGATGGTTTTCAGTTTTCAGTTTATGTGAATTTTTAGGGTTCAATATCTGATCTCGGAGCACAGAACTTTGGCGCGCCCGCTAATTTCTGTACTCTGCATCGTCCTCCAGGTTGTAATTGCGGAAAATGTTTAGACGGGTCTCTATGTGATGGACTATTTACATCATCATTCATTACGTCAGTATCGCCTAAATGCTGAAATGTTCACATTGCAGGTTTCGCCAATTCATTTCCATCTTCGCAGGTGATTAATCCACCAACAGATTCGCCATGATATATACATTCAAGGCATGCACTCTGAACAGCATGTCGTGGAAAAAAATATGTCAGTGAATTATACATGATATCGTCACATAGAAAACGAGAGTCGGTATTTCACTTCTCTCTTGTATCTTTCAAATGGCTTCAAATGGCTCTGAGCACTATGCGACTTAACTTCTGAGGTCATCAGTCGCCTAGAACTTAGAACCAATTAAACCTAAGGACATCACACACATCCATGCCCGAGGCAGGATTCGAATCTGCGACCGTAGCTGTCGCTCGGTTCCAGACTGTAGCGCCTAGAACCGCACGGCCACTCCGGCCGGCCTGTATCTTTCACACCAGGTGAAATGTTTTGTCATTGTTGGCTCTCTCAAGGATCTCAGTTACACTGAGGAAATGTCGGCTCCTCCAGGGGCGTTGTTTCGACTTAGGTCATTCAACGATATGTTGAATTCTTCACCCGAAATCATATCTCAAAACTGATTTATATCAACGTCTTCTTCGGTTGGTATAACGTTAACTTCAGGTTCATTTTCCTTGTACAGCCCATCTGCGAGGGGTATTCAGAAAGTAAGGGCCGAAAGGTCGTGAAAGGGAAAGGACAGTGAAAATCCGATGAAGCTTTTCACAGGTGTGTTGAACAATACCTCTAGTATGCTTGTCGATCGCGTCTCGTCGCTCTTTTCAGTTATGATCACGTAAAGATGACTAGACCAACAGTGTCTCCCGCCAAGTATGGGTGCCCGCTGCTAGGTTTCCCTGCCATACAAGGTACCTGCCATGCATTCCTTCTTCATGATAATTCTCGGCTGAACTCTAAAGGGATAATGAGGAGGCCCCCGCAGCGTTTCCGATGGAAAGTGTTCGACCACCCAGCATACAGCCCGGATTTGGCTCCCTCTGATGTTCATCTCTGCTAACAAGAACCGCTGCACAGGCAACAAAGCACAGACTAACGTAGAGATGTGGCGGAAAGCACAGGCGACAGGCGACTGCCTTCTATGACGAGGGTATTGGAAAGTTGGTAAAGCGCTACGACAAATGTCTAAGTCGAGGCGACGACTATGTACAGAAGTAGCTGGAAGGCGTAGCAAACTGATCCAAATAAAACATTTTTATTTTCACTGTGGTTTCCATTTCACGTCTGATCGGTTCTTAGTTTCCAAATAGCCCTTGTAGAAGGTCCTTTCCCCTTTCAGCTTTCCCTTATTTCCTTGTCGTCTGAATTCTTCGTATTCAAACAGCTGCTTCTCTTTTCTCCAAACGTATCTTTAATGTCTCCATAGGCACCATCTATCTTTCCCCTAGATATGCATGCTTCTACAGAATAGCATTTTTCGTCTAGCCATTCCTGCATTGCCATTTTACACTTCCTCTAAATAGCATTCTTATACAGGGTGAGTCACCTTACGTTACCGCTGGATATATTTCGTAAACCACTTCAAATACTGACGAACCGATTCCACAGACCGAACGTGAGGAGAGGGGCTAGTGTAGTTGTTTAATACAAACCATACAAAAATGCACGGAAGTATGTTTTTTGACACAAACCTACGTTTTTTTAAATGGAACCACGTTAGTTTTGTTAGCACATCTGAACATATAAACAAATACGTAATCAGTGCCGTCTGTTGCATTGTAAAATGTTAATTACATCCGGATATATTGTAACCTAAAGTTGACGCTTGAAACCTCCGACGTTCAGTTGCGTGTTGTAACAAACACGGGCCACGGTCGCGAGCAGCACCTGCAGGGACATGTTTACGATGACGACCGTGTTTACGAGTGTGGCTGTAGTGCACTGTTGTGGTTTGGTCTAGCTGTCGCAGTGTCCGCATGTAGCTCTTGCTGCTATTATTATTCTGCATTCGTCTCCACACACAGACCAACTGTAGTACACCGTGTTACCAGACGTCTGTGATAGTGTAGTGTTGTAGGAAGTGTCACCATGGTGTATTCGAACTCTGAAAAGGCGGAGATGATACTCATCTATGGCGAGTGTCGACGAAATGCAGCTGAAGCCTGCAGGGTGTATGCAGAACGGTACCCGGACAGAGAGCATCCAACGTGCCCCACATTGCAAAACATCTACCGCCAACTGTATGCAACAGGTATGGTCGTAGTACGCAAACGTGTCCGTAACAGACGCGTCACAGGAGAAGCGGGTGCAGTTGGTGTGTTAGCTGCTGTTGCCATGAACCCACACATGAGTACACGGGACATTGCGAGGGCCGGTGGACTGAGTCAAAGTAGTGTCATGCGCATACTGCATCGTCACCGCTTTCACCTGTTTCATGTGTCGCTACATCAGCAATTACATGGTGATGACTTTAATCATCGAGTGCAATTCTGTCAAAGGGCATTAACAGAGAATGCGTTGCAGTTCTACCTGTTTACCGATGAAGTGGGTTTCACAAACCACGGGGCAGTGAATCTAAGGAACATGCATTACTGGTCCGTGGACAATCCTCGCTGGCTCAGACAGGTAGAGCGACAGCGACCGTGGACTGTAAATGTATGGTGCGGAATCATTGGCGACCACCTCATTGGTCCTCACTTCATTGCAGGGGCCCAAACAGCTGCAACATACATCGCGTTTCTACAGAATGATCTGCCAACATTGCTCGAAAATGTCCCACTGGAAACGCGTCGACGTCTGTGGTATCAGCATGATGGTGCACCTGCACATTCCGCAATTAACACTAGGCTGACCCTTGACAGGAAGCCGGCCGCGGTGGCTGTGGGGTTCTAGGCGCTGCAGTCCGGAACCGCGGGACTGCTACGGTCGCAGGTTCGAATCCTGCCTCGGGCATGGATGTGTGTGATGTCCTTAGGTTATTTAGGTTTAAGTAGTTCTAAGTTCTAGGGGACTGATGACCTAAGATGCTAAGTCCCATAGTGCTCAGAGCCATTTGAACCATTTAGCCTTGACAGGATGTTCGACGGGCGTTTCATAAAGTTCTTCATTGTGACGACACTAGCCCCTCTCCTCACGTTCAGTCTGTGGAATCGATTCGTCAGTATTTGATGTGGTTTACGAAATATATCCAACGGTAATGTTAGGTGACTCACCCTGTATGTCTGTAGACCCTTTTGCCTGCTTCATTTCATCCTTATGCGAGTTTCTCTTCAGTATTTTCTATACATAAAACAGCCATTATTACAGACGAAGAATGATGGATTTCGTGATCGCTATGGAATTTTTGTAATGTTACTGGAATCTTTGAGGACATACTCTATTCCACTCCGTAAGTGAAAACGGAAACCATGTGTGTACGTGTACCTCACCCCTCATGGTAATGTACATGTGCGTCAGTGAAAAAGACCAATAAAAAGGTGTTAGCATGTGGACGTAATGTGCTGTTCCAGTCTCTTCTGTACCTAAGGTCCATCACCGTTCCCTTTGGATCCCTACGTAATTCGGTGCTCTCCGATACACACGATCGAACAGCGGAGGAGTGGTACTCAAGCGTCAACTTTAGGTTACAATATCTCCGGATGTAATTAACATTTTACAATGCAACAAACGGCACTGATTACATATTTGTTTATATGTTCAGATGTGCTAACAAAACTAACGGGGTTCCATTTAAAAAAACGTAGGTTTGTGTTAAAAAACATACTTCCGTGCATTTTTTTATGATTTGTATTAACCAATTACACTAGCCCCTCTCCTCACGTTCAGTCTGTGGAATCGATTCGTCAGTATTTGATGTGGTTTACGAAATATATCCAACGGTAATGTTAGGTGACTCACCCTGTATGTCTGTAGACCCTTTTGCCTGCTTCATTTCATCCTTATGCGAGTTTCTCTTCAGTATTTTCTATACATAAAACAGCCATTATTACAGACGAAGAATGATGGATTTCGTGATCGCTATGGAATTTTTGTAATGTTACTGGAATCTTTGAGGTGGATATCGCAACGCAACATGCTTACAAGACATACACTTGCAACTAATCATCATATTTTGGATTTTGTGAAAGGTAAAATCATTGGCATGGCGAACAATGGATGCTGTACCGGCACATCGCACAGACAGTTGGGTGTAGTGCAATGACAACAGAACAAGTTGCGATGAAGTGGGTTGAGTGGCATGAGGAGTAGGCAAGCATCGTTCCAGAAGAACGATAGAAACACATTTTAGCTTCCACATGAGTTGGTAACATCTGATAACTGCGTACCATGGTTACAAACCATGGATTACAAAGTTCTTCATTGTGACGACTATCTGCATCAACGACAGCCTGGAATCTCACTAGAGATACCATTTCACAACTGTCCGCAGCACTTTTCGAATGGTGGACCATGGAATGTTCAGCTGTCGCGACACAGCTCGCGCACTTCTTGAAGATCGCATATTGCGTCCAGAATTCTCAACCATTGCAACAGCAACTTCTTCAACAATTTGTGGCCCAATTAGCCCCGGCTTCTCCCAGGAGCAATTCCCAAATCTCCAGTTAATTCGAACTTCCGAATCCTGTATTCAACCGCTGCGGAAAGAGGACCCCTCCGTATTTCTTTAATGCATCGATACTCGCAAAGAGCAGCAGCACTATTGCTGTTGTTTTGATGAAACAGCTTTACGAGAAAAGCCCTGCTCACCTTGTCCAGACCCATGTTGATTCTGGGCAACTCTAATTCACACTGATGCTTGTGTTTCAACCATACGTCGTCGTACCAGTACCGGCGTCCAACGGCAAGTCATTACACTAATATTACTAACAACGCAAATCCTGTAGCGCACAGCGCGGATATCATTCCAATAAAGTTGGGTACCCATATGGTAAATAGTTTTCCGTCTACAGTGGCTCAGGTAGCGAAATTTTCTTATAATCGCTCTTTACAATGTTTCAACACATTGCCGTATCGTGTGAAGCATGCACAGCGCTTGTTGCTACATAGGACTGATATGAGTATCGTTTTGATCCTATGATGTTTAGGCGAGGGTTTTTTCTTTAAGTCCGATCAGTTGCGAATTGGGAGCCACACAGAAAATCAAATATGTTTTATTTGCAACATTTAACTACACTTTCCAGATATTTCTCTACTCAGTCGCCGCACCGACCTAGACATCTGTCGTAGCGTTGTGCTAACTTTACAATTCCCTCGTCATGTAGGACATTCGAATATGCTTTCTGCCAGTTCTCTACAATGATCTGCGACTCTTTGTGTGTGCCAAAAGACTGTTCTCATAGCCAGCGGTTCGTGTTAGGGAAGAAATAATATTCAGAGAAAGCAAAGTCCGGGCAGTAACGTCAATTATCAAACACATCCGATCGAAAACGCTGCAAATGCGTCTTTGTTGCAGCTCCAGGGTGTAGCCGAGCATAGTCATGAAGAATCCTGTTCGATGGTTCTGAACTACCCTTCGTTGACGACTTTCTCGAATCACCTGATCCACTTGCTGAATGAGATCATCGACTGACATTCGCTTCCTTCCCTGATTCCCGTGCATCACGAACGGCTATGTCATGCTTCAAAGTTCATGCACCATTGCCGCACTTCGCTGCCACGTATGTCAGTTACTTTATCAGGGCTGCATGAAATCAGCCGGAATACCTCAGCATGAAGAACTCGAATGACAGTTCGCACTTCATACCTGGAGGGAAATATTATTATTCTAGGCATTTTTACGTGTCACTAAGCGCTCAGAACTGAAAAGTGTGTCGTGACGCGATCGCCCGACGTACTACAGACACTGTGCAGACCTTGAGAAATAAAATAGACCTCATAGTATAGATTGCCATCACTTTGATTTCAGTTCAGATATTCCGTAACTGCAGCTTACGGCGATATTACAGGGAAAGTGCAAAAATCTTCATAGCTCATGTTTGGAGGATGCTTGTACATCACAGTCGTGGGTGAAGAGTAGACTGTTGACATACAGAAAATTCTGTTCATCTGGACAACATTCTGGCATTCATATCTGAGAAATATGCTTCACGTTGTTTCTTTGGTATTTCTAAGAGAGCAACTACCTCCCCCGCGTGTGCATCTAGGGGCACATGATGAGTGTTACCTGAGCCCTATGTCATGTAAGGGCACTTATAAGATATGCCAGTGTTAGGTTCCCTCACAAAAGCTGGAAAAATTCACAAATGATTTGAAATTATACCGGGTGATCAAAAAGTCAGTATAAATTTGAAAACTGAATAAATCACGGAATAATGTAGATATAGAGGTACAAATTTACACACACGCTTGGAATGACATGGGGTTTTATTAGAACCAAAAAAATACAAAAGTTCAAAAAATGTCCGACTGATGGCGCTTCATCTGATCAGAATAGCAATAATTAGCATAACAAAGTAAGACAAAGCAAAGATGATGTTCTTTACAGGAAATGCTCAATATGCCCACCATAATTCCTCAACAATAGCTGTAGTCGAGGAATAATGTTGTGAACAGCACTGTAAAGCATGCCCGGAGTTATGGTGAGGCATTGGCGTCGGATGCTGTCTTTCAGCATCCCTAGAGATGTCGGTCGATCACGATACACTTGCGACTTCAGGTATCCCCAAAGCCAATAATCGCACGGACTGGGGACCAGGGAGGCCAAGCATGACGAAAGTCGCGGCTGAGCACACGATCATCACCAAACGACGCGCGCAAGAGATCTTTCACGCGTCTAGCAATATGGGGTGGAGCGCCACCCTGCATAAACATCGTACGTTCTAGCAGGTGTTTATCAGCCAGGTTGGGGATGATCCGATTCTGTAACATACCGGCGTACCTCTCACCCGTCACGGTAGCAGTTACAAAACCAGAATCATGCATTTCCTCGAAGAAAAAAGGCCCGATAACGGTAGATGTGGTAAATCCAACCCATACCGTGACTTTCTCTCGTGCAATGGAGTTTCCACGACAGTTGTAGGATTTTCAGTAGCCCAAATTCTGCAGTTGTGGGCGTTGACAGACCCTCGGAGCGTGAAATGAGCTTCGTCGGTCCACAACACGTTACTCAACCAATCGTCATCTTCCACTATCTTTTGAAACGCCCACACCACAAATGCCCTCCGCTTCATTAAATCGCCAGGTAATAGTTCATGATGCCGATGGATTTTGTACGGATAGCATCGGAGGGTACGCCTAAGTGCCAACCAATCAGTAGTGTATGGAATGCCGGTGCGACGTGCGACTACACGAGCGCTGAGTTCCCCGTGCGTAGATGAACCCGCTACATTCTCCATTTCTTCCTGAACTGTCTCAGCAGCATTACGCCTTGTACTCGGTCGGCCACTACGGGGTCTATCGTCTAAACAACCCGCGGCTTCGAACTTCTCGCCACAGCTGCATTTGTCAACGGACGTTTACCCGTTCGAATCCCATTCCTATGGAGATAGGATCGTAACGCTGAACTAGCACATTCCCCATTCTGATATTACAGCTTCACTAAAAGCGCCTTTTCAGGTAACGTCAACATACTGCGACTGCTGACGCATCTGATTCTCTCTCTCATTACAGCCTCTTTTATACACGATTGTCATGCGCAGTCACTGACGTTTTGCTGTCCAGCGCCATCTGTCGGACACTTTGTGAACTATGTTTTTTTTTTGTTCTAATAAAACCCCATGTCATTCCAAGCATGTGTGTCAATTTTTACCTCTATATCTACATTATTCCGTGGTTTATTAAGTTTTCAAATTTATACTGACTTTTGATCACCCGGTACTTTCAAATAAAATATTGAGTGCCCTCTTGGTATATATTGTAACCTAATTATGCTCAATGAAGAAGACACCTTACTTTCCAGCAATATTCTGGTGTTAACCTTTTCGGTTTGTCTCTGGTAGGAATGTTCTCTAGTGTTGTAGTAACATTTCTCAAATTAATTCTTTACGTTCCTATCAGCTACTAAAGGATAATTGTGGAACCTCACTCATTTACTAACAAAATTCCAACAAAAATCCATTGTGAAATTACCAGCGAGACTTGCTTTCCCATCGCTCAAGCTTTTGAATAATGAGAAGTAAAGGTAAAATGAATTACTATAAATACTAATGCCAATGTTTTTGAGATGCAAGACTGAGTCTTATTACCGCGTATCGCACGAAGGTAAGAAAATGTAACTAGTAAATGCAATACATAGTCTTCAGGCGGATGAATGTTAAACTTTCACAAGTAACACCAGCCTACATAGGTGACTGGGCTATGGTAAAACGGAGGGATTTGTAGCAGGAGGTGTTGGAACATGTTACTTATCTACAAGATTTGACTTCCTATGTGTTCCACCGATTCTCCTATGTATTACAAGCTTGGATAGAAAAAAGTTACGAGCGTAGTAACGAAGCTTGGACAACCATTAATGTCTATTTGCTTGGATTTTAGGAATCGCACCCGAGCGATTTAAATTATTCGATGTCTCTTGGGGAAATTGGAGGGCGGGAGGGGAGGGGGGGAGGCATACCCGAGCATTTTGCTTACCATGTTCTTTCGTTATCTCCAGAAAACGTGGCAGCACTTTATATCACAATACTCACAAGACTTTCCTGAGAAAATTATATGCATGCCAAGCAGATGTATGTCTCGCAGCAACAGGAAACAGACCAATAAATTAGTTATTATTAATGAAACGACCGAGCATAAGAAGACAATTGCTGTATGATAAATGTTTACATTCCACAATATTGATTACTAAACATCCTCCTTACCTAAAAATACTGACAGCTTCATCCTTACGATGTGAAAAGAGCAGTACCAAAACGTTTCCAGCATTGTATCACAGTTAACACGGCGTGGAACTATCTGTTAGAATCAGTTGTCTGATGGAGATCTGTTCCAATGTGTGGACTTATTAAAGTGATTCCTGTGTTACAAAACTTGAGCTTCAACTCATAAAATAGAAGAGGGTTGACTTCAAGAACTCTCTGTTTCAACCATTCGTTAACACTGCAAATTAAGTGGCCAGACTACTTTCCAATTTACACAGTCGGATCGAAAATGGAAAAAGAAAGTGTTTAGTAAGAAAATTATTTCGTTCGAGAATTATTTATATTTACAGCCGAAAGCGTTGCGATAATGGGGGCACTGAAGCTTGTTAGAAGAACAAAAGTCTTGTTATTAACCAACTCTATGTCTGTAGTTAAAGCTATGGAAGCCGGCAGCTGGTCCAGGGCAGAGAACCACTTCACTTCATTATAAAATATTAAGCCCTCTGGGTTAAAAGTCACAGTAGTATATCCGATGACGACAAGACAAAACGAAAAAAAAGCCAATTACAAATGGCTTATGCCTTAAAATACATTGAATATGGAAATGGATGTTTTCAGTCTCACCTGTATGGAATAAACTTCGATGCCGCCGAAATTTTAGACTGTGGCAATGAGTCGGTAGCCAATCTAAGTTAAACGCCGTTATCCAGGGGAAAGACTGCTCGGAATATGCACCGCACAATGATCACAGATCGGTAGGAGCGGTACTATGGCAGGGCTCCCATGGGACCTGTGGCAGTAATCGAAGGCACCATGACATTTGTGGACTACGTGAACATTACTGCGGACAACCTGCATCCCTTCATGCTTAATGACTTCCGCAACGGCCATGGGATTTCCCAGCAGGATAATTCCTTTTCCACAAGGCCAGAATGGTGCTAAAGTGGTTTGAAGAACTTGATAGCGAACCCTTGTTGATAGCTTGGCCACCAAATTCTACTGGTTTGAACTCGACTGAACGCATCTGGGCACCAAATCCGCACCTATCAACCGCCGGCCCGTAAATTACGGGAATTGCGTATAGATATCCCGTGTTGCATACCTCTGGAAACCTACCAGAACTGGTGGAATTCATGTCAAGCAGAATCGCTGCTGCATTGCATTCCAGAGACGGACGAACAAGCTATTAAGCAGATGGTAAAAGTGTTTGGCTCATCAGAGTACGTCAGGTGATGCTTTGACACAAACATATTTCTTCCATCGCAGTTTATAATGGCCTTGTGCGTTCTACTCATTTATCCGTAATTTCCTTTTCATGGTTTGATTTTGACGTGAACCGGTCTCCACTCATCGCAACTTCCGACGCCTTTGCTTTAGCTGTTTCCCTTCCTTATAAATTGAGTCTGTGTTCGTCTTGTAGACAAGTACTCTACCCTTAGAAGTAGCGAGATGATGATGCTTCGTTAAACGTTAATCTTCCTTTATTTATTCAGTGTGTGCTATTTCGCAAATCGAATATAACTCTGGATTAAAGAAACTGCGGTGTGAAGTTTGGTTCTCATTCTTCCAAAACTGTTGCAACATTATCTGTGCACTTAACTAAAGTAATACCGACAGGAGTTGGCATATGTGGTATGAATTCCTCTCATGAAGTCATTGTAATACATTCAGTGACATTACTTGAGATGCATGGTCAGGTAGACAGATGAAACGATTGGTCCATATGAATGCATTTTTCAGTTCAGGCGCATTTATTTTGTAATATGTGTGGACGTGAGCAAGAGCATTAAAGGTAGCCACACTGTTGTAATGAGACCGCTGTGCAACAAACCGATATGAAAAGGAACAACATGAAGACAAAATTAATCGCAGCTAGCAAAGACCGAATTATGTCATCAGCTATTATGGAAGAAAAGGATTTCGGATTGCGAGGCCCCCTCCCACCGGAGGTTCGACTTCTCCCTCGGGCATGGGTGTGTGTGCTGTTGTTAGCATAAGTTAGTTTTATGTTTTGGTAAACATTTTTGGAATTCAATGATCAATTAATTGTTATATTTAGATTAAAGTTCAGTCTTGATCACGTTATGTCTGTTTTAATGAGTAACCGGTTTCGGTTTTTTCTATAAAACCATCATCAGACCTGTGAATAAATTTTAAGAAATACTAGATACCAATCTTTAAATGAATGAAAAAGTCTAATGATGTCAAAATTTTTAACAAAATAAAATAAAATTAGTTATACCCATTGGCTCCCTTGGGTTGGTAGGTGGAGCTCTCCTCGCTGCTGTGCAGTCAACTGATGGTTATGAGTGCTGAGCACGAGCTTAAATATGCAGAGGCTCCGCCTTCTTCCTGTCACACTACTTCATAACTGCCAATCAGCGTTCATAATATGACGCCATCGTCAAAGTATAAAAGTAGGAAATACACTAATAACATAAAATTAATTCATTTAAATATCTGATTAACAGATAATAGTTGTATCTACAACTTATTTATATTTTGGATAAAAACAGTGAATTACGATGTGTGATAGCTGTGCCCTCTATGGACAACCTTAATATTATTACAGTGCCAGTTACTTCAAAGATGTAAAATCCTTGGCGTTGTGGTATATATCGATTATACCAAGTCGCCTACATCACAATTGCATCTTTGTTGGATGCAGCAGAATCGTCTTGTTTTCACTGTAGTTTTTATGGCAATGTTCTTTATAGCATTAAGTTAGCAGCCAATAGTACGTTCAACATTTTTTTTTTATGTATATCTGAATAACTGATGAGACTGCTGATGCAGCATATTTTACATACATTGCCTTTGCCATGGGTATAACTAATCTTATATTTAAAAAACAAAAGAGTAGATGCTTTTATTATAAAATTTCGTCAAAAAGGTCGTAATAATATTTTTCGCGAAAATCTAATTGTTCATTGAGCAGCATTGATGATTTGGTTTTCAAATGAGCATATATCTCGATTTCTTCTAGGATATTCATAAGTAAGCCTTTATTTGCATAATGAAGAACTTGTAAATTCTGTTGTGCTGTCCCCTCAGCATGATTATTGAATGTTATATGATGACCAAAAACAGACTTTGTTCGTGAGGTACCTGACGTATGTTCTTTGTACCTTACTGCAAAATTTCGACCTGTTTGGCCGATATATATTTTCTCACAGTCTCTACATTGGATCTTGTACACTCCTGATCTGGTAGATTTTCCATTATCTTTATTTACGGTATGTCTTAATTTTTGTTGTAAAGTATTGTCAGTTGTAAATGCTATTGTTATTCCAGAATTTTTGAATAAGTTAGAGAGTCTGTCTGATATGTTTCCCATATATGTCATCTTCATATATTTTGGATTACTTATTAGTGGAGTACTTTGTGATTGTTGTACTTTATTAAAAATGATATCTACCTGTCGTGTGTCGAAAGAGTTGGTTTTTGCAATTTGTTTTAAGATGGTCATTTCCTTTTTGATCTCATTAGCTTCTAACGGTAATTTTAGTATTCGGTGTATCATAGACTTAAAAAATGCTTTTTTATACTTGTCAGGATGACATGATGTAGCATTAATAATAACATCAGTGGTTGTAGGTTTCCTGTATATGGTGAATAAATGTTTCCCGTTGTTATTAGTTATAGTGAGATCTATGTAATTAATAGATTTTCGATTTTCATGCTCAACTGTAAATTGTAACTTCGGATGCATAGAGTTTAATTTTATAGCAAGTTTCTCAATTTCGTCTTTTGAACCATTATAAAGTAATAATGTATCGTCTACATATCGCTTGTAATATATGATTTTATTTGCGAGATTACTGAGACGATTAATATAATTAGGGATAACTTAATACAATACAAAAATATGACTAAAGACGAAATAATCTAACTTATAGAACTACTTGAATGCACTTTAGATTACAATTATTTCTCGTTTAATACTAAAATCTATTGTCAGAAAGATGGCTTAGCAATGGGAAATTCTTTGGCTGGGACAGTAGCAGACATTTTCGTAAACCACATTGAGACGCAATTCCTGAAAAATAACCCTGATATCGCAAATAAAATCATATATTCTGAGGTCATCAGTCCCCCAGAACTTAGAACTACTTAAACCCATGGAACCGCGCGATCGCTACGGTCGCAGGTTCGAATCCTGCCTCCGGCATGGTTTGTGTGATGTCCTTAGGTTAGTTAGGTTTAAGTAGTTCTAAGTTCTAGGGGACTGATGACCTTAGAAGTTAGGTCCCATAGTGCTCAGAGCCATTTTGAACTTAAACCTAACTAACCTAAGGAGATCACACACATCGATGCCCGAGGCAGGATTCGAACCTGTGACCGTAGCGGTCGCCCGTTTCCAGACTGTAGCGCCTAGAACCGCTCGGCCACCCCGGCCTACTGTTTAGATCATCTCATTTCTATAGCTGCTCTTAATAATCATATCGGCTGATAATTTCAACTGTAGAAACATCGTCAAGTATTAAGTAGTGCTTCGAGGGTCGCAATCCACATACAATCCGGCAAGCTATGAATTCAGCTGCATGTCATACACAAATTTAAAACATATTAGGTTCTCAAAATTTGTATTTTCTCATGTCGACACACGGTGTACAGAGACTGGAAACACTTCGTGACGCTGGGTAAAGCTGCCTCCAAACAAACTTTCGAGAAACAGCAATCTGAACACCAGTACAGCGGATATATTTACAGACAGTTTTTGTTTTTGTTTTGTGTTCTAATTTACAGCGTACAGGTCTTAGAAGGCTACTTTTCTCTCATGGAAAAATCATACTACCGCAACTGAAAACGCACCAGATACCTGTAGCGAATGACAGCTGGTTACAGAGGAAGTGCACCCACTTCCATTTCCATATTATTTGAACCTTTTCACTACCGATGAAAAGGATTAAAGAGGAACTAAGCTACAATGCGCAACAGAATTGAAGGATAGGTTCTTAGAAACCACGTAATTGTCTCCCACTGCAACGCAGGAGTTTGAAATTTGGCTCAAAGGTGCTAACGATCTTCCTCTGTAACGGTGCAGAAGTGTGAGACCATACGACGCCATCATTGAGATCGACGACGCTTCAAACACCAAGTCGCCGGGTTCCAACCCGTACACGAGAGCTGCCATGAGAATACCGCGTGATTTCCACGCTGGGAGTCGCGGTTCTTACCACGATGACAGAGGCGTCAAAAGAAGGGGTGGAATGTAGTTGAGAGGGGTTGTGACGCCGTCCCAACGTGTGACACGGTGGCCTTGGGCAGAATTTCGGTGCACTTTGGGTCAGTCTGACACCATCAACCGACCTTAAACGACACGTGAACTTCTAAGATCTGGATTTTTTTTTTTTTTCGCATGTGTCGACACCTTGCTCTGTGAAGTGTCTTCGAGCTCGAGGGTGACGTCGCGGGGTGCTTTTGTATTGTTACGGTAGAAGTAAATATCCTCGGAGTAGTGAAGTAACTGAAATCACTTAATAAAAGGAAGTCTTCTGGTCCAGACTGTATACCAATTAGGTTCCTTTCGGAGTATGTTGATGCATTTGCTCCATACTTAACAATCGTATACAACCGTTCGCTAGACGAAAGCTCCGTACCCAAAAACTGGAAAGCTGTACAGGTCGCACCAATATTCAAGAAGGGTAGTAGGAGTAATCTACTAAACTACAGGCCGATATCGTTAACGTCGATATGCAGCAGGATTTGGGAACATATATTGTGTTCAAACATTATGAATTATCTCGGAGAAAACTGTGTATTGACACAGTCAACATGGGCTTAGAAAACATCGTTCCTGTGAAACACAACTAGCTCTTTATTCACATGAAGTGTTGAGTGCTAGTGACAAGGGATTTCAGATCGAGTTCGTATTTCTGGATTTCCGGAAGATTTTTGTCTCTGTACCACACAAGCGGCTTGTAGTGAAATTCCGTGCTTATGGAATATCGTCTCAGTTATGTGACTGGATTTATGATTTCCTGTCAGAGAGGTCACAGTTCATAGTAATTGACAGAAAGTCATCGAGTAAAACACAAGTGATTTCTGACGTTCCCCAAGGTAGTGTTATAGGCGCTTTGCTGTTCCTTACCTATATAAACGATTTGGGAGAAAATCTGAGTAGCCGTCTTAGGTTGTTTGCAGATGACGCTGTCGTTTATCATCTAATAAAGTCATCAGAAGATCAAAACAAATTGGAACACGATTTAGAAAAGATATCTTAATGGTGCGAAAATTGGCAGTTGACCGTAAATAACTAAAAGTGTGAGGTCAACCACATGAGTGCTAAAAGGAATTCGTTAAACTTCGGTGACACGATAAATCAGTCTAATCTAAAAGACGTAAATTCAACTAAATACCTAAGTATTACAATTACGAACAACTTAAATTGGAAGGAACATATAGAAAATGTTGTGGGGAAGGCTAACTAAAGACTACGTTTTATTGGCAGTACACTTAGAAAATGTAACGGATCTATTAAGAGGACTGCCTACGCTACGCTTGTCCGTCCTCTTTTAGAATACTGCTGCGCGGTGTGGGATCCTTACCGGATAGGACTGACAGAGTACATCGAAAAAGTTAACGGATGGCAGCACGTTTTGTATTATCGCGAAACATGGGAGAGAGTGTCCCAGAAATGATATATGAATTTGGCTGGACATCATTAAAAGAAAGGCGTTTCTCGTTGCGACGGAATCTTCTCACGAAATTCCGGTCACCAACTTTCTCCTCCGAATGCGAAAATATTTTGTTGACACCGATCTACATAGGGAGAAAGGGCCACCGTGATAAAATGAGGGAAATCAGAGGTCGTACGGAAAGATATAGGTGCTCGTTGTTTCCCCTCCTGTACAAGACTGGAATAATAGAGAATTGAGAAGGTGGTGCGATGAACCCTCTGTCAGGCACTTAAATGTGATTTGCAGAGTATCCATGTAGATGGAGATGCAGATTAAGACCGATAGGTTGTAGGTACCTTTGAATCAAATTTCAAACTTCTGTGTCGCAATGGGAGACATTTACGGGATTTCGAAAGAGTGATCCTTTCTTTGTGTAGTGCATTGTGTAATTACGCTGGCTTGAACCGTTTTCAGATTTCCTCATGGAATGATCACACATGTATGTGTGGTGTCGAGCCCATACAATTGAGTCTTTCTAAAACGGTGACATCCATGACAATTCAAGCTACTGAACTTCAATGGGCTGAAGGGAGCGCTAGATTTCCAGTGCGAAGGTATTCGAAAGCTTGTGTCTATATGAGTCACATCATACTCAAGCTTTGTTCATCATCTACCGTGTCATGTTAACGAAAATGAGTCATTTAAACTAAGTGACCAGTGGAAATGCTACTTATAACAGTAACTGCTGGGTTATGGAGAACTGGTACATAAGTGACACAACTTTGATAATGTATTAGTGTAGAAATCCTGGTTAGAACTTCACAAATTATGTGAATTCGGATGTATTCACTACTTTGAAATCAGTAGTGAAACAAACGGAATTCATATAAGTTGTATGGCGAACACAGTGGAGCTACATATTACTGAAATTACGGGTGCTTTCCCTCCTTTTACGTGATGTGCCTCGTCATTTTCGAATCGTCACTGAAGGACGTTACGGGAATACATTCATTAACAACATCGACCGGTACTGTTCTTTTCTCAGAAGATGACAGAATCTTTCTCCTCATGTCGTCACGTTCATCAGCAGTGTCATATCACAGGCCCAAGATATTTCCCAATTGGTTTTGGGAACATTTGTGATGAATTCGGTGAGACATGGCGCCATGTAAATAGGCAAACAATATATTACTATCTGTTTGGAAATAGTGAATGATATACATATGATTCCCATTTGTTTACTGTTGCAGTCTCACCTTTCGCCTGTTATACATGCTTAGCTCCTAAAAACGGTCCAAGAAGATTGAAACTAAAAACAAAAGCTCTCAAATTATTGAAATTGTGTGTTTATAGTAATTCTGATTCGAACGGAGGCAGTAAAATTGAATAATAACTGTGAATTCTGTATGTATTTAATATTACTCGCTTTAACACTTGGCATGCTTACTGCATCACTCAGTTGCGATTAGACATTGACTGTACGTTTTCCATAGTATACAGGTGCCCCTGTGTACTAGTAATTTCAAGCTCTCAATTAAAATAAAATGCCGTCGCTCTACCAACAATATACACTTTCCGAAAATACTCTTCTTTGTCGTAATGTCTTGGTTATTCCCTCATCCATAAAGTGCAGTGACCATGGTCACTCCATAGATATACATTCTCTATTATTAATTCCCGGCAGGCGTAATGATACCAAGCAACGCTTTAATCCGCACACGTGACAGGCGACGGAAAATGCGGCGGCCAAGGTGTCGTCCTCTGTTGGCCAGTCCGGAACTAGCCTTTCGTAGTACGTCGACTTACCGATTAACGCCTCCTTAACAGGCAACCTAAATAACGGTGCTGTACGGCGTGGAGCCCTTGTGCCCCGCGGAATAGGGCACTCTAGTTATGTTCCTGATGTTTTAACAACAAAATAATTTAAGACTATAATTTTTTAATTTTTGGTTATGATAAATTAAATAGCGTAATATGTTTTCATGAACAGTGATTTCGGAATGGGTCTTCGTGTATTTCTGCTTGAGTCACATTGAGCCATGTACTCTTATAGCGCAAATGGTTTTATCCTAAGACCCAGTAACTAGCCCTTCTATAAATATACAGTCCCCACATGGAATTCTCTTTGGTGTAAATTTCATCCACAGAAATTAGGAGTTTATATACTTAACTTACTTTATGTGTGAATTTCATAGAACTGAACAATACCGGAGCTTTATTGCGACGAGCTGGTTAATGATTAACACCAGAGCAGCCATCGGTCTAAAAGTCTCTTCTTACGAACGAAGTCCTAGCCATTGCACTATATCAACATTATTATATGGGCTTTATTTATTAATACTGTCCGTAACAAGAAAGAAGCTGTGACATAAAAAAAACCTATGAGCGAAATTGTGCATCTGAGGGGTACTTGCTTCTGAGAAATTATATTGGTTGTAAATATGGCCCAAATAGTGAATTACAGACCTACAACGTTTATAGTAGTATAGGCTCGTATTAAAATAATCTACTATTCCCAAATATCAACATGTTGCATGAAAACCTTAGGCACAGATTATGTGGTGTAGAAAGTACATACCTTGCCATAAGTTAGCAAACAGGTGTGAATGCGTGACCAGGCGTTATCTCACGCCACAGTGCTACGGTCGTTCGCATGCGTCGATATGTGCGTCATATGTCACTGAGAATACGTTTCCTCTTCTCGTTCTAATCTGACGTAAAAGATACTTCGCCATTGTTCTCGGTGTCCACTGATATTTTCAATCTGCTGTTGATATGTGACATGGCTTACAGTTATAGCTACTGTTGTTGTTTTTCTGTCCGAAGACTGATTTGCTGAAGCTGTCGACGATACTCTATCCTGTGCAAGCCTCTTCATTTCTGGATAATTACTACAATCTACTTTCATTTGAACCTGCTTTTTGTATTCGTCTCCTGGTCTTCATGTACAATTTTTACTCCCAACACATTCCTCCAACACTAAGTTAATGATTCCTTGATGTCTCAGAATGTATCCTATCAACCTATCCATTTTTTAGTCAAGTTATTCCACAAATTTCTTTTCACTGCAGTTCTATTCAGTATTTCCTCATTAGTTACACCATTTATTCATCTAATCTCTAACGTTCCGCTGTAGCACTGCATTTCAAAAGCTTCTTTTCTCTTCTTTTCTGAACTGTTTATCTTCCTCGTTTCGCGTCTGTATAAGGCTGCGCTCCAGACAAATACCTTGAGAAAATGCTTCTTAACATTTGAATTTATATTCGATGTTAGCAAATTTATCCTCTTCAGAAAAGTTTTTCTTGCCATTGCCAGTCTACCTTTTAAATCCGCTCTACTTCGGTCACCATCAGTTATTTTACTGCCCAAACAGCAAAGCTCATCTACTACTTTTAGTGTCTCATTTCCTAATCTGATTCTCTCAGCATCACCTGATTTAATTTGACTTCATTCCATTAATCTTGTTTTACTTTTGTTGATGTTCATTTTGTTTTGTCCTTTCAAGAGACTGTCTACTCCGTTCAGCTGCCCTACAAAGTCACTTGCTGTTTCTAACAGAATTACAATTTTATCGGCAAACTCATTCCTTTTCAATGAACTTCAATTCCTTCTCCAAATTTATCTTCGGTTTCCTTCACCGACTCCTCAGTACACAGATTGAGCTACGTCGGGTACAGACTATAATTACATCTCACTCCCTCCTCAATCACTGCTTCCCTTTCATGCCCTTCGACCTTAACAACTGCCGCCTGGTTTATGTACAAGTTGTATATAATGTTTCATCCCCTGCATTTTACACCTACTACCTTCAGAATTTCGAAGAGTGTATTTCAGTCATCTTTTCCAAAAACTTTCTGTAAGTATACAAATGCTGTAAAAGTAGATTTGCCTTTCTTCAACAGTCCTCCTGTGATACGACACAGGATCAGTATCGTCTGGGGTGTTCCTACGTTTCTACGAAAACCAGACTGATCTTCCACGAGGTCTGCTTCTGCCCATTCTTCTTTGAATACTTACTGCCAATATTTTGCAGTCATGACTGTAAGTAGGATGTTTAGGTTTTTATGTTTGTAACGTCACCTAGCGCTCTGTATGAAAATCACTGGCTGTGCTGTGTGCAGTCTGAGGCTGGTCGGCATTGTTGCAATAGTCGCTATTGTAGTGTTGGGTAGTTGGCTGTTAACAGCGCCTAGCGTTGCGCAGTTGGAGGTGAGCCGCCAGCAGTGGTGGATGTGGGGAGTGAGATGGCGGAGTTTTGAGAGCGGATGATCTGGACGTACAGTAAATTTGTAAGACTGGATGTCATGAACACATATATGCATTGTTTCTTCTTTATCAAAATCTTTCATTTGCTAACTATGCCTATCAGTAGTTGGTGACTTCAGTAGTTAGAATCTTTTATTTAGCTGGCAGTATTGGCGCTCACTGTATTGCAGTAGTTTGAGTAACGAAGATTTTTGTGAGGTAAGGGTAAAACTCCCTAACAATAACCTATACCTTTCATGAATCACTTACCTCACAAAAATTTTCGTTACTCAAACTACTGCAATACAGCGAGCGTCAATACTGCCAGCTATTTAAAAGATTCTAACTACTGAAGTCACTAACTACTGACAGGCATAGTTAGGAAATTAAAGATTTTGATAAAGAACAAACAATGTATTTACCTTAATAGTGTTCAAAAGTCATTATATATATAATCAGTTCATGACATCCAATCTTACAAATTTGCTGTACGTCCAGATCATCCGCTCTCAAAACTCCGCCATCTCACTCCCCACATCCACCACTGCTGGCGGCTCACCTCCAACTGCGCAACGCTACGAGCTGTTAACAGCCAACTGCCCAACACTACAATAGCGACTATCGCAACAATGCCGACCAGCCTCAGACTGCACACAGCACAGCCAGTGATTTTCATACAGAGCGCTACGTGACGTTACCAACATAAAAACCTAAACATCCTACTTACATGACTTATTAAACTCCTCTAGAGCTATTAATATCCAATAATGTGTTTTTTAGTGTCTACTGAACTGTATGTTGTAATTTTATTCGAAATGCAAAATATTCAAGGAGTACTTATTGTTCACAGGTGGTCGCCGTGTTGCCATCGTGTGACATCACCGGTGAGTGAAAATATTAATTTATTGATATTTTGATAGTAATATGTTTTAGAATTAAGCAGAAACATGCCCATCGTTGAATGTATGAGATATGACAGTGACAACTAGTAACTTGGTTAAGATTTTTCCAATTAGTACATAGTAATCAGAAGCTACACGCTTTAGAGGATGACAGCATATTCTAAGCAACTGGTTGCCTATTTGCAGGAATGGTTTCCTTTAAAATGATACTACCTATGACAAAAAATAAGCAAAATCTATCAGATTAATGAGTATTAATTTTCAGGGTCAGAAGTAGTCAACGTCAAGGTAAGTGATGTTGAATGAGAAACACAAGAATGTGGTTTCTGAGAAACCACAATTTGGAAAACACAATGAAACACGTTATAAATGATGCAAGTTAATTAACTGCCATAGTAGAGTTGTAGATTTACAGTTCTGACGTTTACCCCGGAGGACATATGTAATTAAAAAGTTAGGCTCGTACTAAATAGACCGGATTTCAGTTGTTCCATGGTGTTCTCACAACTTAACAGTAAGAATACAAATAGGCAGGGCACAACTGATTTACTATAGAAGATTTACTATCTGACTGTAAAGTTGTGTAAAAAGGGGAGAGGTACAGTACTGTACGTACCACGTACTCGTATTTCAAGGTTGCTGACTGCATACGACAGTTGTACGGCTTTGGGTCCTGAGATAATGGGAGCTTTTCTCATATTGGGAATCAGTGCCATTCGCTTGGTCGTTAGCACCCACATTATGTATCTCTATAATCGTTTCGTTTCTTCTTTGAACCGACAATACCAGACCATCTATATATTTTTATAGCATTTCTGATTTCCTACGCATAAGGAAGAGAAAAATTGATAAATAGCTATCTCAGTGCTTTTTGTCGGACATCGTTCATTAAGAGCTGACGCACACCAACTTGCAGTTTTCAGTTGTGCACTCGTTTATACGTCATGAGCTAGCTTAGGGGCGTTCCAGACTCATTCACTTTGTCGAAGTAAAAGAACATCTTTCTCGTCGCCCATCACCTACGAGAGTTATGGAAAGGAGTATCATAGCGAGAACTCCCGCAAAATAAAATATATCTTCGGAAAAATCAAGGTTATTTAGAGTCACACGATCTGATAAAGCTAAATTCATTTCTAAGCTACCAAGCTTATAGCACCGGTGAAACAAGTACATTACCAGTTATAATATTTTTATACGCCAAAAACGCAAAGTTAAGCTGTATCAATAACTGACATTTACTCTAATTCTCTTAATAAACTAATAGTCTGATAACCTCATGTGCTACGAACTCTAACGAGGTAGCAAAAGAAACATACATATTCATACTATAGCCTGTGAGAGCCATGCTACAGAATAGTAAATAGTTTTAATGGGTCAAGCGCTAAACAATTTTGCCTTTAAGTAAATTGAGCCATAATGTTCCCCGTAGTAACATTTATTGTAAAGCCAGCAAATTGGAGACACGTGGGTTAGCCTTTTCTTGTCTCGATGGTTCTAAAGTATTCAGTGTTTATAACGGAAACTCTAAAACTGTTTAACGAAGTCGGTTAATAAAAGCTTTTACCATGTGAATACTCTGTGTGAATTGTAAATTCTGAAGACATCAGATTGAAGGTCTTCGAAACAACGATTCGGAGTAGTTAACGTTTAAGTTAAATGACAAACATGTTTTCTTTGTGTATAACTATGTTGTAAAAGGATTTCAATACGTCTTCCACTAATAATAAGAGAATCAATACATTTAGATTGTGTTTGTAGGCAGCAAATGACCGCGAGAACGAGGCGCGTCTTTTTACATATATAGTTTTATTGTTTTATATATGAATTTTGAGTGGTGGACATAAAAGCAATGTTTTGTAAAGAACATGGTGGTGACCCCAGCGACAATATATAATGGAGGTGCACCAGCACCACAATTCGTCAGTCGCAGCTCAGTCAGTACTGGCAGTGCATTCTCAGTTTGCAATGTAATCTCAGCGGTGGGTTTTGTGAGAGTTTCTGGAACCGCAAGACCGCTACGGTCGCAGGTTCGAATCCTGCCTCGGGCATGGATGTTTGTGATGTCCTTAGGTTAGTTAGGTTTAACTAGTTCTAAGTTCTAGGGGACTAATGACCTCAGCAGTTGAGTCCCATAGTGCTCAGAGCCATTTGAACTATTTGTGAGAGTTCGATAGTAGGAAGTGCGGGAATTTCGGAGCGGCGTGTCGCCTGCAATCCGTATATGTACGCGATGTGTTGAACTCTGTTTTATTTCATCATTCACGGCTTATAGCTGTTAGTGGACTTCATGAAATTTAACTTTCGTTTGATTTTAGACTCTGAAGCGTACTGAAATACGACTTTTGTAGATTATCGTAATCTACTGCAGTGAACTAAAGTCTGTTTAAATTATTATTATGCACACTATTAGTGCCAATGAGAGGCTAAATACAGGTTGTTCGGACATTGCCATTTCTAACTTCTAGAACTTGGAGAGGGACTGTGTAGATAATATTCTGAATTGGTACCCATGTCCTAAAACGTGCCGTTTTCTCGCTACAGCCGTTTGGAAACATGTTTGTTAGATACGTACGCAACAAGGTATTCATGGTAGAAGGTGCTTCCGCCGGATCGTCTGATGTCACTTTACGTCTATCCTATCTCTCTGACATGGTTCGAGCCTTATTCACGTGTCTGAGAGTGTTAGGGCAACATGTTTGAGTATACGTTTGCAGGATACACTTACATGATCCTTCTGTTTGGCGAAGTTCACGGTAATGGAAGAGCTCCTTGTCGCCTTTATCAAGACCATTATCCACAAAGTCTGACCCCATCACATACCCTTCCCGCCGCAACTACGCAACAGTTTCGAGAAACATACCTTCACCCTCAGCAGGCGTCACTGTGGTCCTCCAAGCAGACGGCGCATACCCGAAATAATTATAAACAACAGTGTTTGTGGAACATGATTAAGATTGCTTATTGTTTCTTTGGTTATTATTGGATGGAATTGTAAAACAAGTGATGGACTGGATCACACTTAATTCATTTCTTTTAAAAGTGGTTGCGTTACCATCATGTTTTCAAATGGTTGTAGCACGGAAACGGTACGTTTCGGGATATGCATTTCTTTTGAAATTGTTATACACTCACTCCCTCTGCAACTTCTAGGTGTTTGTAACGGCTAGTTCCGAATACCCTGTAGCTATTATCAAATATATTTACTATTGCTACTTAATGACTGTAATATCATAAACCAATATTGACTTCCGATTGGTGCTTTTGGACTGACCGCCAACGTGTGCTGCTAACTTGCCATGAGAGAGCGTTGTGTGCAAGTCTGATACACTGCTAGGTTTACTGCACTCATTTATGAACTTTGTTAATTGATCGTTCTCATCAAATATACTTTTATTTTATTTCTGCTTTATATATGTTTTGTGTGTGTGCGTGTGTGTGGTTTGTGTGTGTGTGTGTGTGTGTATGTGTGTGTGTGTGTGTGGGCCCGCGCTCTCACGCACGAGTTGTATCCAAAAGAACAGACACAATTATGATCCCGCAGCTGCACTTAAACGTGATGAAACGAAATAAACTCTGATATCAGTCGCAACTGGGCACTCAAATGAATTCAGTGGTGACAAGTGAAAATTTGTGCCAGAATGGGACTCTAAACCAGATTTTTCGCTTTATGCGAGCGGCCTCCTTAATCGCTTCGTCTATTCGAGCACACGTTCTCAATCATAAATGGTTGTTGCCTTCATTTATGTAAATTAAATGTCGTGTTTTATTAAAATGATTGTAAATGATGCCACGTTTTGCAATATCATAAACGGCTAGGACTCAGCGATTCATTAGCAAAGGTGGCCAAAGGGTTACAAATGGAGCGATGTGTAACCACTCCTTAGAGTGTATTCGAGACAGATTTGCTTCTATTTTGTACATTTACCTAGCCCTTTCTGTTTCGCCAACAACTGTGAGAACAAATTATGTTCAGTCGATATAAATATGGCAGCTCACAGTCATTCATCCCCCAGCATACACACATTCCCTACACCGAACACACACACACACACACACACACACACACACACACACACAAACACACACTCATGCAGACCACTGTCCCATTTACATTCACACATACCTGTGCTCCCATATATCCTTTCTGTCATCTAAAACATAATCTCTTCCCATTTCTCATCCATCTGCTAATTTCCCTCTTTCTCTCTCATCTGCTGTCTTTAACTTAGTTCCCTATCAGGCAAATCTTCGTGTTATTGCCCACCGATGTTCATCATCCACTTTAATGAGAAGATCAAGAAATTGAGGGTGAGATGTTAATGTCACTTCTATTCCGATGCCCACATCTCATAGGTCTTGCTCCATAGCCGATGTTTCCCTCTCAAACCACTATTTGTTCCCCTCCGCTTTAGCCATTTGGGAGCACATCAGTTGTCGCTCTACCCTGTACACTTCTTTATTTTGATTCATAGTCTATCAATTGCACTTGCGCTCACCAACCCTGAACGAAACTCTTCTAACATCAAGCACTGTCACCGCACACTCAACCTCTAACGACTTCATTAAGTCTCTTCCGCCCAACTGGCTCTCAAACAGGTTCCAACCACTGTTTCTCCTCACATCTCAACGTCTGTTTCCCACCAATACTCTCTCTCTAGAGACCCCAGTCACTGCTTTTCACCTGCAAAACGCAAATTATTGCATTCTGTGTTGTCATTTACTCACTCTCTCATTCCTTTCGTCACGTACAGTCAGCTGAGCGTGACACGTATTTTAACCCCCCACCAGCCATACTCTCTTCCCTCTCCCTCTCCCCTCCATCTCATGCCTACAATCCAGTCATTCATTTTTAAACATTTTCATCTCAATTCTTCATTACCTAGTCATTCGCAGTGATATATACTCACTCTCTGCCACCCCTTTGGCTCTCTCTCCAGGCCCTGCCACTATTCTCCCCCACTTTTTCCCACTTCTTTCTCCTGCACTACCATGTCCCCCACACCAACATTCACTCACACTCCACCCATTACCGGTGGCTCCTACTAACTCTTTCCCACACCCACTCTCTTTCCTCCGTTCCTCGACTCTTTGGCTCTCACTGTCTTCCATCTTCTAACATCTGTCCCAATGGCCCCCAACACAATACGTCATGCCGTAAGTGAAAGCACTGCAATCCTGTACGCTGGATGTCTCGCAATAATTGCTACTCAGTTATTACATACATACATACATACATACATTAATATTTGTTCCATAGACCATGAATACGACATTTCATAATGATGTGGAACGTGTCACTTTAACATAAGTTTACTTTACACAAAATAATACTTTTTTTACGGTTACTACTTCATATCTAAAAATCCATCTATTGAGTAGAAGAAGTTGTCATTCACTCTCAGACTTTTAATGCTATTTGTCAAATAACCAAAGATTTTTGTGACAGCATAATTCACCCTTTCTGTGCCAAAGTCAGCTTTAACCCAGAGTAGTGGAGAACATCTTTTTTTTCTAGTGTTGCAGCTATGTATTTCGCTGTTATTTTTGAACTGGGATGGGTTAATAACAACATGTTTCATAAATGAATATATGTATTGCGAAGGTACTGTGAATATTCCTAGTTCCTTTAATAAATGTCTACAAGGTGATCTTGGGTGGGCTACAGCTATTATTCTGATTTTGTACAATGAATACTTTTTCTCTTAATGATGAATTACCCTAAAATATGATGCCATACGAAAGAGGTGAATGAATATAGGCATAGTAGGCTAATTTACTGATATGTTTATCACCAAAATTTATAACAACCCTAATAGTGTAAGTAGCTGAACCTAACCGTTTCAGCAGATCATAGATATGTTTCTTCCAATTCAATTTCGCACACACCCAGAAATTTTGAATATTCTGCCTTAACAACAGACTTCTGTTCATAGTCCATATTTATCAATGGTGTTACGCCATTTACTCTACAGTATTGTATATACTGTGTTTTATCAAAATTTAATGAGAGTACGTTTGGAGAGAACCATTTAACAATTTTCTGAAAGACATTATTTACAGTAATGGCCTCATGACTACGAGACAAACAAAATTTATCCGAATATGCGGAAAAAATTAACATGTGGGTGAACGTTCGTAAAACTCTAATTCCTCTCTCTCAAACGCCACCCTATGGGGAGAGAGGGAGAGTTTTAGTTTCATCGAATCAAAATTTACAAAATAAATAAGTATTATTTATTTATCCGTAACCATTTTCCACGCAAAAATGAGAACATGGATTTTCTTGAATTACAGCGTCAACTACCAAGAATAAAAAAACAAATGTTTAAGACAAAATGTACATAGTTTTTTATGTAGAATCCGATTATGCAATAAAAAATGAGGGTTCCCATTTGAAATTTTAAAGTTGCCTCCCACACCACCACCAGGGGGCTGGGATGGCGGTCTAATCTTGCACCAGTAGATGTCCCCCTCGAAAATAACCAACTTTGATTTCTACACATTTTTTCGTGTGAAGGTGATTTTCCGAGTTATTCTAGTTTGTCAACTTAAAATTTACACCCTGTAAATACCATGTTCTGATGAAAATCCTTTCTGAAAATTAAACTGAAATTCTGTTACTACTTCGTTTTACAAATATGTGATGCTACTTTTGAATACATTACTTTATCAAGAATTTTGGTTAAAGCTGTCAGAAGTGAGATTGGGTGGTATTTCTTAGAATCAGAATCATCCCCTTTTTATGCAGTGGTTTAACAACAGTTTATTTCAGTCTATCTGGAACAATGCCTTGTTTCAGTGAGTTACTACATATTTGAGTGAGACTCCTACTATTCTGTTGGGAACAAGCTTCTATTACTCTGTTGGAAATGCCATCAATTCCATGTGAGCTGTTACTTTTGAGTGAATTTATTATTTTCCTAAATTTCAGTAGGAGTGTTGGGTTCAATTTCAGTTTCAGCAAATAGCATAGGTATTGCCTCTTCAATATACTGCCTTGTATTTTCTAATGAATAGCTGGATCCCGTTTCCTCTACAACACTAAAAAAATGATTGTTGTGGTTGTTGTTGTGGTCTTCAGTCCTGAGACTGGTTTGATGCAGCTCTCCATGCTACTCTGTCCTGTGCAAGCTTCTTCATCTCCCAGTACCTACTGCGCCTACGTCCTTCTGAATCTGCTTAGTGTATTCTTCTCTTGGTCTCCCTCTACGATTTTTACCCTCCACGCTGCCCTCCAATACTAAATTCGTGATCCCTTGATGCCTCAGAACATGTCCTACCAACCGATCCCTTCTCCTAGTCAAGTTGTGCCACAAACTCTTCTTCTCCCCAATTCTATTCAAAGGGTGCGGGGCAAAGTCAGGACATGCGGGGACAAAGCAGCAATCGGTATTGTAATTGTAAACTGTTGAAGCTGCATTGGTAAAGCACCGGAACTTCAAGCGCTGATAGAAAGCACCGGGCCTGAAATCGTTATAGGTACAGAAAGCTGGCTGAAGCCAGAGATATATTCTGCCGAAATTTTTACAAAGGCACAGACCGTGTTTAGAAAGGATAGATTGCATGCAACCGGTGGTGGCGTGTTTGTCGCTATTAGTAGTAGTTTATCCTGTAGTGAAGTAGAAGTGGATAGTTCCTGTGAATTATTATGGGTTGAGGTTACACTCAACAACCGAGCTAGGTTAATAGTTGGCTCCTTTTACCGACCTCCCGACTCAGCAGCATTAGTGGCAGAACAACAGAGAGAAAATTTGGAATACATTTCACATAAATTTTCTCAGTATGTTATAGTCTTAGGTGGAGATTTCAATTTACCAGATATAGACTGGGACACTCAGATGTTTAGGACGGGTGGTAGGGACAGAGCATCGAGTGACATTATACTGAGTGCACTATCCGAAAATTACCTCGAGCAATTAAAGAGAGAACCGACTCGAGGAGATAACATCTTGGACCTACTGATAACAAACAGACCCGAACTTTTCGACTCTGTAAGTGCAGAACAGAGAATCAGTGATCATAAGGCCGTTGCAGCATCCCTGAATATGGAAGTTACTAGAAATATAAAAAAAAAGGGAGGAAGGTTTATCTGTTTAGCAAGAGTAATAGAAGGCAGATTTCAGACTACCTAACATATCAAAACGAAAATTTCTGTTCCGACACTGACAATGTTGAGTGTTTATGGAAAAAGTTCAAGGCAATCGTAAAATGCGTTTTAGACAGGTACGTGCCGAGTAAAACTGTGAGGAACGGGAAAAACCCACCGTGGTTCAATAACAAAGTTGGGAAACTACTGCGAAAGCAAAGAGAGCTTCACACCAAGTTCAAACGCAGCCAAAACCTCTCAGACAAACGGGAGCTAAACGATGTCAAAGTTAGCGCAAGTAGGGCTATGCGTGAAGCGTTCAGTGAATTCGAAAGAAAAATTCTATGTACCGACTTGACAGAAAATCCTAGGAAGTTCTGGTCTTACGTTAAATCAGTAAGTGGCTCGAAACAGCATATCCAGGCAATCCGGGATGATGATGGCATTGAAATAGAGGATGACACGCGTAAAGCTGTAATACTAAACACCTTTTTCCAAAGCTGTTTCACAGAGGAAGACCGCACTGCAGTTCCTTCTCTAAATCCTCGCACAAACGAAAAAATGGCTGACACCGAAATAAGTGTCCAAGGAATAGAAAAGCAACTGGAATCACTCAACAGAGGAAAGTCCACTGGACCTGACGGGATACCAATTCGATTCTACACAGAGTACGCGAAAGAACTTGCCCCCTTGTAACAGCCGTGTACCGCAAGTCTCTAGAGGAACGGAAGGTTCTAAATGATTGGAAAAGAGCACAGGTAGTCCCAGTCTTCAAGAAGGGTCGTCGAGCACATGCGCAAAACTATATCTCTGACGTCGATCTGTTGTAGAATTTTAGAACATGTTTTTTGCTCGCGTATCACGTCGTTTTTGGAAACCCAGAATCTACTCTGTAGGAATCAACATGGATTCCGGGAACAGCGATCGTGTGAGACCCAACTCGCTTTATTTGTTCATGAGACCCAGAAAATATTAGATACAGGCTCCCAGGTAGATGCTATTTTCCTTGACTTCCGGAAGGCGTTCGATACAGTTCCACACTGTCGCCTGATAAACAAAGTAAGAGCCTACGGAATATCAGACCAGCTGTGTGGCTGGATTGAAAAGTTTTTAGCAAACAGAACACAGCATGTTGTTATCAATGGAGAGACGTCTACAGACGTTAAGGTAACCTCTGTCGTGCCACAGGGAGTGTTATGGGACCATTGCTTTTCACAATATATATAAATGACCTAGTAGATACTGTCGGAAATTCCATGCGGCTTTTCGCGGATGATACAGAGAAGTTGCAGCATTAGAAAATTGTAGCGAAATGCAGGAAGATCTGCAGCGGATAGGCAATTGGTGCAGGGAGTGGCAACTGACCCTTAACATAGATAAATGTAATGTATTGCGAATACATAGAAAGAAGGATCTTTTATTGTATGATTATATGATAGCGAAACAAATACTGGTAGCAGTTACTTCTGTAAAACATCTGGGAGTATGCGTGCGGAACGATTTGAAGTGAAATGATCATATAAAATTAATTGTTGGTAAGGCGGGTACCAGGTTGAGATTCATTGGGAGAGTCCTTAGAAAATGTAGTCCATCAACAAAGGAGGTGGCTTACAAAACACTCGTTCGACCTATACTTGAGTATTGCTCATCAGTGTGGGATCCGTACCAGGTTGGGTTGACAGAGGAGATAGAGAAGATCCAAAGGAGAGCAGCACGTTTCGTCACAGGGTTATTTGGTAACCGTGACAACGTTACCGAGATGTTTAGCAAACTCAAGTGGCAGACTCTGCAAGAGAGGCGCTCTGCATCGCGGTGTAGCTTGCTCGCCAGGTTTCGAGAGGGTGCGTTTCTGGATGAGGTATCGAATATATTGCTTCCCCCTACATATACCTCCCGAGGAGATCACGAATGTAAAATTAGAGAGATTCGAGCGCGCGCGGAGGCTTTCAGACAGTCGTTCTTCCCGCGAACCATACGCGACTGGAACAGAAAAGGGAGGTAATGACAGTGGCACGTAAAGTGCCCTCCGCCACACACCGTTGGGTGGCTTGCGGAGTATAAATGTAGATGTAGTAGACCTCCCCATTAGTTATGTGATCTACCCATCTAATCTTCAGCATTCTTCTGTAGCACCATATTTCGAAAGCTTCTATTCTCTTCTTGTCTAAACTATTTATCGTCCACATTTCACTTCCATACATTGCTACACTCCATACAATTACTTTCAGAAACGACTTCCTGACACTTAAATCAATACTCGATGTTAACAAATTTCTCTTCATCAGAAACGCATTCCTTGCCATTGCCAGTCCACATTTTATATCCTCTCTACTTTGACCATCATCAGTTATTTAGCTCCCCAATAGCAAAACTCATTTAGTACGTTAAGTGTCTCATTTCCTAATCTAATTCCCTCAGCAACACCCGATTTAATTCGACTATATTCCATTATCCTCGATTTGCTTTTGTTGATGTTCATCTTGTACCCTCCTTTTAAGACACTGTCCATTCCGTTCAACTGCTTTTCCAAGTCCTTTGCTGTCTCTGACAGAATTACAATGTCATCGGCGAACCTCAAAGTTTTTATTTCTTCTCCATGAAATTTAATACCTACTCCGATTGCCTTTCCTTAATCTTTCTTCTAAGATAAGTCGTAGGGTCAGTATTGCCTCACGTGTTCCAACATTTCTACGGAATCGAAACTGAACTTCCCCGAGGTCAGCTTCTACCAGTTTTTCCATTCGTCTGTAAAGAATTCGTGTTAGTATTTTACAGCTGTGACTTATTAAACTGAGAGTTCGGTAATTTTCACATCTGTCAACACCTGCTTTCTTTGGGATTGGAATTACTATATTATTCTTGAAGTCTGAGGGAATTTCGCCTGTCTCATACATCTTGCTCACCAGATGGTAGAATTTTGTTAGGCCTGGCTCTCCGAAGGCTGTCAGTAGTTCTAATGGAATGTTGTCTACTCCCGGGGCCTTGTTTCGACTTAGGTCTTTCAGTGCTCTGTCAAACTCTTCACGCAGTATCATATCTCCCATTTCATCTTCATCTACCTCCTCTTCCATTTCCATAATATTGTCCTCAAGAACATCGCCCCTTTATAGACCATCTATATACTCCTTCCACCTTTCTGCTTTCCCTTCTTTGCTTACAACTGGGTTTCCATATGAGCTCTTGATATTCATGCAAGTGGTTCTCTTTTCTCCAAAGGTCTCTTTAATTTTCCTGTAGGCAGTATCTATCTTACCCCTCATGAGATAAGCGTCTACATCCTTACATTTGTCCTCTAGCCATCCCTGCTTAGCCATTTTGCACTTCCTGTCGATATCATTTTTGAGACGTTTGTATTCCTTTTTGCCTGCTTCATTTACTGCATTTTTATATTTTCTCCTTTCATCTATTAAATTCAGTATCCCTTCTGTTACCCAAGGATTTCTACTAGCCCTCGTCTTTTTACCTACTTGATCCTCTGCTGCCTTCACTATTTCATTCCTCAAAGTTACCCAATCTTCTTCTACTGTATTTCTTCCCCCATTCCTGTCAATTGTTCCCTTATGCTCTCCCTGAAACTCTGTACAACTTCTGGCTTACTCGGTTTATCCAGGTCCCATCTCCTTAAATTCCGACCTTTTTGCAGTTTCTTCAGTTTTAATCTACAGTTCATAACCAACAGATTGTGCTAGGAGTCCACGTCTGCCCCTGGAAATGTCTTACAATTTAAAATCTGGTTCCTAAATCTCTGTCTTACCATTATATAACCTATCTGAAACCTTTTAGTATCTCCAGGGTTCTTCCACGTATACAACCTTCTTTCATGATTCTTGAACCACGTGTTAGCTATGATTAACTTATGCTCTGTGCAAAAGTCTACCAGGCGGCTTCCTCTTTCATTTCTTAGCCCCAGTCCATATTCACCTACTACGTTACCTTCTCTTCCTTTTCCTACTGTCGAATTCCAGTCACCCATGACTATTAAATTTTCGTTTCCCTTCACTACCTGAATAATTTCTTTGATCTCATCATACTTTTCATCAAGTTCTTCATCATCTGTACAGTTAGTTGGCATATAAACTTGTACTACTGTAGTAGGTGTGGGATTCGTGTCTATCTTGGCCACAATAATGCGTTCACTATGCTGTTTGTAGTAGCTTACCCGCACTCCTATTTTTTTATTCATTATTAAACCTACTCCTGCATTACCCCTATTTGATTTTGTATTTATAACCCTGTATCCACCTGACCAAAAGTCATGTTCCTCCTGCCAGCGAACCTCACTAATTCCCATTATATCTAACTTTAACCTATTCATTTCCCCTTTTAAATTTTCTAACCTACCTGCCCAATTAAGGGATCTGACATTCCACGCTCCGATCCGTAGAACGCCAGTTTTCTTTCTCTTGATAACGACGTCCTCTTGAGTAGTCCCCGCCCGGAGATCCGAATGGGGGACTATTTTATCTACGGAATATTTTACCCAAGAGGACGCCATCATCATTTAATTATACAGTAAAGCTGCATGCCCTCGGGAAAAATTACGGTTGTAGTTTCCCCTTGCTTTCAGCCGTTCGCAGTACCACAACAGCAAATTAAAAATATTTTCTACTTCTCACTTCTTGTTCACAAACTTTTCATTGAGTTTGATAGAAATACAGTCTTAATGTGCTCTCTGTTGCCCTGTTTCCCTTTTAACAATATTACAAATTGCTTTGATTTTATTATCAGATGTGCTAATCTTAGACATAATGCACATACTTCTGGATTCTTTAATAACTTTTCTTAGTACAGTACAGTAGTTTTTATAATATCTCACTATTTCTGGATCATTACACCTTCTAGCTATAAGATACATTTCCCTTTTCTGTTTACAAGATATTTTTATCCCCTTAGTAAGCCATGGCATTTTTGGTTGGTTTCTTACAATTTCGTTTCACTGTTTTCTTTGGAAAACTGTTTTCAGATATACTCACAAAGGTATCATGAAAGAGGTTAAATTTTAAATTAGCATCTGGTTCCCCGTACACATCATCCCAGTATAACTGTTACAAGCATTTTCTAAGATTTTCCATTGTTAAACCGTTAATTCAATACACTATTTTGGAGGACTGTTGTGCTTTCCTGTAGGGAGCTATATCATGTACTGTAACTAACTGTGCATCATTATCAGAGAACACCATACTTAACAGGAAAAATTTTTATTTGACTAAATTTATCTTGGTCTATTAAAACATTATCTATCATGTTGCTGCTT
Source organism: Schistocerca serialis cubense (assembly GCF_023864345.2). NCBI lineage: Eukaryota > Metazoa > Arthropoda > Insecta > Orthoptera > Acrididae > Schistocerca > Schistocerca serialis. Next base: position 689,386,637 of record NC_064640.1, on the reverse strand, counting down.
TCCTGTACCACGTGAGTAGAAAAATTAATAACTGATGTCAAATTGAAAGAACCTAGTAATACTTCATGGCTAAGCTTTCTGTCGAGCTCTTTCACGAAATCTACATTGAAATCCCCACAAACGATAATTGGCTTTCCTCTGTCTGACAGCAGAACAAAGAATCCAAGTTTTTCAAAAATAGCTGAAAATTCTCAATGGGAACCAATACATGGCTACAACTATAAAAGTACCATTATTTATTTTAAGCTCACATTCACATACATCTATATGTTGCTCTTCACAAAAATTTTTAGTTTCCAAATTTTTCACACTATGACAGATTTTAATGTATATGTCAACTCCTCCTCTCCATAGTGTCTCTACTTACATGTGCTGAGAGCTTAGCTCAACCTACATTTACCATTTCCATACTTGTGGCCATATGATGTTCAGACAGGGATAGTACATGTATCACACTTTCAGTTTCTAAATCTTCTAAACAAACAAGAAACTTATCTACTTTGTTTTTTAATCCCCTGATATTCTGATGAAGTATGCTAACATTATTTTTCACTGTGCTTTTATGAGAATCTTGTAACGTACTAACACTATTTTTCACTGTACTGTTATGAGAGTTTTGTGATATTTTAACATCTCTAGAACCTGCCTGTCTGGGCTTCTTATTAGGTTTAATGTGAATAAAGTTTGGGTAATTAGACACTGATCTTAGCCTAAAAATGAGGTACTCTCATGAGTTTCAGTCCCCTCCCCTTAAAGATTTTGCTATTATCCCAGCCAATTTACCCTTACCTCTCCTAATGAGATGCAGGCCATGTTTTGTTAAGTCCTACCTGCCAATATCAGCAACAGGAACCAAATTTATGCCTGGTAAAGTAGCCATCCGAAGCAGCTCATCTAGCTCCATATTGGCTCTCCTGACAGAGCTGATCAATTGGGGCCCATCATACCGCTTGAAAGCATGAACCAAGTCAACATTTGTATAATTCGCCACAGATGCTATTTTTACCAGGTCACACTCAATATTGTAGCCCTGATTCCCATCAATACTGTTTCCTGCTCCACCCACTACCACAACATGATCCTGCTTTGAAATCCCTTGATCAATGATCCAACTTCCTCCATCACTTGCACTACGATAGAGAAGGACAACTGAATAAAAATGCGGCTAGTAGATCATCCGTTAAACCGTTGACGTGAAGAGGGCTATCTACCACTCCCCTAAATGATACACAATATGATAGAATTCATTATATGACTGTGAAATAACGTTTTTTACGATTATAATTATTCCTATTTTTCTGCAAATCCTGTAGAGGGTAATATCGTTGAAAAGCTATTGTCAAACTTGCGCGCTGAGAATTTCAGACACGTGAAGAATATTACGATACCTGTTGCTTATTCATGTGTGACAATACAATTCTGCCGTACGTACAAGACACTAGAACTGAATTTAAACCAACTTTAAATCAATACATCTATCCTACTATACGGAAAAGTCTTCGAAATAAATAAATGTATAAAGCGCGTTTATGGTTCAATAGAAAACCTCGTACAAAGTAATAGAAATAAATCTTCTGCAAAATGTCAACGTGGAAGAAGCAATCTGTCTCAATTTATTTATGACCTTTTTTCAACACTTTTATGTATTTTCTAATTATTATTTGCAACCAGCTCCTAGCTAACCCACCTTGTAAGGTTCTGTCATAATATGGAAACCCGCTCATGATACAAAGTGAACCAAACTAACCATCGCCAGTGTTTACGAGGCCTTCCGTAATATTCGAAATCCAGTCACGAGGAAAGTAACGATTCACTCATGACGAAAGACAAAACAAGAAACTCATCGAAAAGTTTTCCCTGATTTAGATATTTACTGCTAGATCTTTTTTTTTTTTTTTGCAGTGAAATAATTACGATCTAGCAGTTACCACGATAAAGAAAGACAATTGAGTAAAATGTGTTCAACAAATCGTTACACCTTAAACTATTACCATGAAGAGATCTTCTTATCAACCCTGTAAATGATGAATACAGTCCACTAACATTTTTATATAACTGTGAAACGATGATTTTAGAAGCAACATTAATTTTATTCTTACAGGCAATGTTATGGTTCGGAACGCTCATTGAGCACCGCTACATATAGTTTAAATAGTAGTGATTCAAAACGTGTCGTTGTAAGTTTGTCATCGAATTTCAAAGTGAGTTTTCCTATATGAATATTATATTCAGGGGAAAGACATATTGAAACGGTTCTACTCGATATAACTGCCGTCTACAGTAAACTTATGGGTGCTGATGGTTTTACGAATGCGGAATCTATAATTTATGGAATACGCAAACTTTTATATGACTACAAACGTGCTTTTAACTTTAAACATTTTCGAACAATTCCGTAATGAATACATGTATACGTACGAGTTAGATGTCACATTCCACTTTACCACTCCAAGATAGTCCATGTTTTTCTGCTAAGTCGCCCCACAAGGTATTCTAGCAGAATTTGTGTATACCAACGCACATATAAAGGCAGTATAACGGAACGGTTTGAACGTGTTGCGGCTGTGAGTAATGGACTATGAATGAAAAAAACATGAAAATGAAATGCGTTTTACCCATCGAGCTGTACAAATTATTCTTTACTCTTTACTGATTTCGGTTATAGCGATCATCAACACACAGTATAAAACTGATATCACTGTGGATTTGCGAGTGTTGGTTTGTACTTGTTGTGAAGGGTAAAGAATTCGTAGATGAAACAATTCATGTTGCTGAACTACTTGAGTACTCCTGACGACACTGTACTGCTTGCTTTCAGCTAAGACAACACTCATCGAGCCGAGCAACTTATTCGAAAAATGGCTCTGAGCACTATGGGACTTAACTTCTGAGGTCATCAGTGCCTTAGAACTTAGAACTACTTAAACCTAACTAACCTAAGGACATCACACACATCCATGCCCGAGGCAGGATTCGAACCTGCGACGGTTGCGGTCGCGCGGTTCCAAACTGTAGCTCCTAGAACCGCTCGCCCACCTCGGCCGGCTTAACTTATTGGACCAAGCTTTTTTAATGCACCTGCAAGTCAGTTATAAAAAAGGGTTTACGTGAGTATATGGTCAATACACTAAAAGAAAAAGAGTACAAAGTTTTAGTTTTGAGGGTTTTTTGTATTCAGGTTAGATGGACTGAAAGCAGAAAGGAATTAACAGAGCAGAAAAATACCTGAAGTGCTGATGGTAAAGTAAAACAAGAAATCAAAGCTAAGCTTCCAATATAGTTGAAAAGGAAATCGGTTTTTACTTACGGCTGTGAGTAATGGATTTTGAATATGGAAGCCACAAAAATAAAATCCATTTCAACCAAGATCACGGCGATGGAAATGAAAATTTCTAAACGCAGCCTTCGTCGTAGGTCTGTTGCACGCAGAGTCAAATTACGAAGGATTCCTTAACTTCAGGTTAAGTCTCCACAGGTCGTTCTCACAACTGAAATACAGTTTAAGCTACTCTCACTCTACGTGCAAGATAGAATGGGAATACTTTCGTTTTCAGGTGTTGTAGACACATTTCCTCTAAAACATCTCAATTCCTTGGGCACCGTACGTCAGAATCTTATTTTGACTGCAGTAAGACTACTTTTGTCGTAATAAATTCAGTATCAGTGAATAGTCTTTCATCAACTACACATGGTAGTAATGAGTATTTTTGAGCTTCAAAACATATCGCCCTGCCAGCTCACGTATCTTATTATTATGGAAACGTATAACGGTAATTAGGAAATGAGTGACTACACTGCGAGAGCGACAAGAAAGTCTAGGTAAAACACAAATATTTTGAATTCATCTATGCTTTACATGAATTAAAAGTGTTTAAGATAAAAATATGTTTACATAATGTAATACGTTCTGACACTATTCCGACTCTAAACAGCTGACGGAGGGCAAAAGGCATTATTCCTCATTTCACGATTAACTCTTCTTGTGTTACGGTGATTTTAGATGTGAAAGAATTTCACGGCGAGAGTGTAAAAATACGCTTAAAATGCTGCTTTCGTTGCACTGGTGGAAGAAGAAAGACGTGTTATCGTAAAATTTGATACAGCAGTATCATCTCAAGAACCTTTTAGTGATAACAGGTGTTTGAAAACAGGTAAAGCCGTTCGCTGGCTTGCACCAAAATACCACCGCTTCGATTGGAGTGATGAAGGTATTTCACACACAAACTTGATAACAATACTCATAACGTTTGATCCTGTGAGCAATATTATTTGACAGAAAGTGAGAAGACAAGTTGGACCAGGACTATATTTGAAGTAACAGAAGCTCACAATCTTGAAGACTATGGATGTCCCCCTCAAAGTAGTTTGAAGACGACAAGAAGTGGTTAATTTACGAATGCATATGAAAACGTTGTATTACTAATGAAGTGAATGGAAAAATAAATGTTTTTTCTTAAATTCCAAAATAAAAATATTTTTTTACTTACCGCGAGCATAACTCACCCTAAGCTCCGTGTAACCCGATGCAACTGACTGAAATGTGTAATGCTATTGGAACCCAACTAGCTCCTGTCACCTCTTACGGGTCTGGCGGTGTGACGAATAAACTTCGTCAGTTACAACGAAGGTGAGGTATCGAAATAGATAGCAGCCGAAAAAATTTAAAGCATTCAAACTTTTTTTTAAGTTCACACAGACAGAGAGAGTATCAATAGATCAGGACAGTAAAAAGCTGTGAATTAATTAACTAAACTACCGCTGGACGAGAATTGTGAGATACTTAGTAAACACTCAATACAGTGCAAGTGTTTAGTTGGAATTAGACAGTTTTAAAGTGTTCCTACTTCGTCACTTTTCAACAATGAGCGAAGACGATGTGGAGTTTTTTAATAATTAGAAAGTGGTGATGTTCTACACCGGCAGAGAGCATAGGGTGGACGCTGTAATTCTCGCGGAGTGAAGTAACGCTGTTGCCTTTTTTAACTGAACATATTCATAATAATATATATATGCTCTTTTATTTCTCCCACGTTCATTTCCTACATAACCAGTATATGAATGAGAGTTCTGATCAGAGGGCACATTTCTTTAAATTTCCTGTTTTAAAACCATGATTTTAGTTTTACTGTATTCCCACTGTTTAAAAAATTTATCTATAGTAACAAAAGACATTTTCATTTAATTCTGTACAATTTATCACTTGTTATTGAGATATCGAAATCATTAAATGATAGCTTTTCATCTACATTTTTGGCAATAATACTAATTTTCTAAAGTTTAAAATTGTACTCAGAATTATAAAATTTTAGTTCATTTCCTTTTCGAAATGAAAATTCAATTTTTCGTTTATAAAAGATCTTATTTCGAAGCTTACTTACCTGATTTATGTATGGTGTTAAATCTGTCTTTGAGAAGTAATCTGAAAAAAAACTTTTCTATTTTCTATTCATAATTTATGTTCCAGAATCCTTGTTTTTGGTTTCAAATCTGTCATTTATTTACATATTTTTTGTTAATAATAAACATATCATGTTCTTCGATGGAGTATTAAATCGTCTGTTTTTAAAGGAAAACGATAAGAGTTCCTATATGAGATACTTATAGAAATTTTATGTTAGTAGATTTTTATTCAATTTTTAACACCAAATTATACACTGAAAAGTAATAAATTATGCACTAATGAAGAAACGATAGAAATTCCTATTGGTCAATATACTGCAGTTTGAAAAATTTGGAAAAATTTATTCATTTGAAAAAGACAACACACACATTAAAAAAGATAAAATTTTAAACAGAGTTACTACTGAAAGTGACATAAAATTATTTATAGGCAAACAAGATAGTACTGAACAAATTTTAGGTTTCAATGGTCAAATTATTGAAACCCAATCAAAAAACAGTTGTTAATAATTTACCAAAAATAATACTGGTTGAATTGATAAATATAAATTTTAATCTGACTGATGTAATGTTTGTGAAACATACTGATCATTTTCATAGGGAAACTAATGTTATTGCATCATTTAAACCAAATGCTGAATTTGGAGGACCAATAATTTAGGAACCAAATTTTCCTTTAAATATTCCAACTGATGAAAATTATTATTGATTGACTTCAATCAAACTACTGTAACAGTTATTTTAAAAATGTATCAATAATTTTTCTCCTTAATAAATCATTGAAAAATCCATAGATCTTTTACCATTATAAAAAACTAAGAGTAATTTAAATATCCCAAACAAAGAAATGGAAGTTAATATTAATATTGAAGATGGATGGATTCCTCATAATCATTCACAACTTTGTATCAATTTTGGTATTATTGGAACTGGCTGAACAAATTATCCAACTTACAATCCAAAATCTAATAAAAATTATCGGAAGTTATTTGCATAACTGTTCGACATTATCACAATTGAAAAAGGAAATAATATTCTGTCTAGAATAGAACTTCATTATAGTCCTTCACCAGTTCATATTCAACTGACTTCATCCCTATCAAATGAATTAACTATTGAAGGGCACATTCTTAATAATGGAAAAATAAAAGTAAAAAAATGAAGTACCTTATCCATTAGAAATATTCGGTGGGTTTTTTAAAGATATGAAAGAAATAATTTGGCAAGGGGATTTAACTGCAAGTTTCATTTGGGGTTCAAGTTCTGGAGATTCTATTCTTTGATGGGCTGATAAAAATGAAGCTGGAATTGAAATAAAAGACACACTTCCAAAAGAAGGATAAATTGTTGTAGAATCAATGGACAGCTGTGTTCCAGTCATTAAATATGATCTGGAATATTCAGTTAAACTAGAAAGAGTCTTGAACTACAAACAACTGAAATTGCCGCATTAAATAGATAAGAAAATTTGAACAAAATATTGTTAATTATTATAGTTATGCAGAATTTGAAAGACATTCCTTTAATTTCGTTTTTGTCCAAACTAATCGAAAAAATAATCTGTTAATTGAGTATCTCTTACTTGCTCATATTATATATATATATATATATATATATATATATATATATATATATATATATATATATAATATAAATTCGTTCCTTCCATTCTATATATATATATATATATATATATATATATATATATATATATATATATATATAGAATGGAAGGAACGAATTTTTTTCTCAAGAATTATGCAACCTTGAACTGCCGAATAACTTTTTAAAAGCCTATGAGGCTTTTCGGAATTTTAAAAGAATAACACAATTAAATAAGGTTATTAATGTAAGTCATTCAATTTTATTACTTACCTCATAAATATCACTAGACGAATGAATGTTTTAACAACTCACAAAAAGTACAATGAAATTTTGTCATACTTTTAATGAAAATGTACTGAGTGATACACTTGCAAATATAATTATGTATAGTAAAAAGAATTTAACTTACGATTAGCAACACAGGATTTCAACTGAACATTTTTAAGCTGGAATATTTTTATGTATAAATAAAGAAAAAAAAATGAACATGAACAGCAGCGTTCAAAATCTTGAAAGTGGATTAAATAGTTATGTAATGGTTATGAAGAAATGTTCACTAAATTAACAAAATTGAAAAATAATAAATCTTACAATGTTTCAAAAGCTGCAATTTTAATAATTAAATATAGTCAAAAAGTTTTAATACTTTTAGACAATAAATTTAAAATTACATTTCCAGATTATTATACTAAAATCTTTTTAAAAGATGAAGATAAACTGGAGAAAATTATCAGATTATATTTTATATATTGGGGTAAAAAGCAAAATAAAGACCGTTTGGTTCATGTTATTGAATTCGAATCAATTATGATATTTTCTGTTTTTTCTAATTTGAACTGAACAAGTTTAGTTTGCTGAATATTAAAATTTAACTGAATACCTTATATTTGAATTTTTTTATTTAAATGAAGATTTCAGTTTGTACAGATAATTTTTTTAAACAGGGGATACAATAAAATTAAAATCATGGTTTAAAAACAGGCTCTCTCTTGTCCAGAAACTCTCATACTTATACTACTTACATATAAGAGAGAATATCCATATTGTCCTCACTGAATGCGCATTTACTCCTTGTGCCATTCTGCTACCGACCGAAAGAGAAATTTTAGACGATACTGCCACCATTCACAGCTTTCTAATGACTTCGAAATGCCAGCCCTAATCAGTTTTCGAGGTACCACACAGGTTGCAAACTTTCATTCAGTACTTCTAATCAGAATTTTGACTAAACTGATAAGCTTATCAATGATGATAGCAGTGAAGCATCAAGGAGCCGTTCACTGTTTAACTGTACTCTATAGACACGCTTCTTGATAGTGTTTTTGACGTATTTGACATATGGCTGTCATACTCTGTGCAGTGCCAGTTAGCAAGACGTTTTAAATTTGACAAGTTTAGTCACACAATGGTGAAGACTATACTGCCTCGGGAGGTCTTTCTTTCATTCAATCCATATCCACTCAATATTGCAATCATTTGCCGTAGTGCTGGAGAGCTTGGTGAGGAGATACCTCTTTGCTGTACGATGAGCTGGGCTGCTACTTATATCTTAAAATAACGAATTATCTTCCTTTTGAGGATAACGGTTACCACGTTAATATGGAAGTCCCTGTAGTGTCGTACTGATTTGTATGTGTGGCAACTGTTACAACACAGCTGTTACTTTATCCTTCATGTGAACGATTTTTTCCTGGGGAGAGTTCAATATAAGTACATATTCAACGGAAGTTGAGTGTTACACATCTAAAATGTTGGTGAAATCATTGAAACACTGGTTTTGTATGCATGACAACACCCCTCGGTCCGAGTGTAATTGCATACCTGCAGATAGTGAAGAGAAGGAAAATGGAGAGATTATGGTATGTGTTTGTTTATATTCATATAACTATACTCGTTAAATGTCTTTATGTTACGGGATCTGACTAAATATCTAACTGGTCTACCCCTGTTAATATTAACGAACCAGTGATGTAAAACAAATCATGCACGTTTTTAACTTCACACTTGCACTTTATCACGTATGAGTTCCAATAGATATTTTTATTTTTGGTTTAAGTATACATGTCAAAAATGTTTGAATATAAAGAGTTCTTACAGGTGTTTCCGAGGAAGATGTTTATATACATGATGATTATACACGTATTTTTTACGAAGCAAGTTTCTGAACATCCAGTGGGAAATAGATAATGGTGAGTACTACCACCAGTGTTAACATACTTTTTTGTGTAATACGACAGTTATATCTTTTCGCTTTGTTTCTTACAGAACTTCCTCCTCGTCCTTCTTCTCTGCCTTCTCCTCCTCCTCAGACGTTGCGAACACCAGCATCTGTACATCCTCTAATGCAGGTGCTGTCTCAGAGTGTGTAAATAGCATCTTGTAACGGTAGCCATTAAACGACGCAGGAGAGACAGTTCTCAAGACGCTAACGACTCTCAACGTAGTCGTATTCGTAAGTACTATTTCGTTATCTTGCACTCACAGATGGTAACGACACGCCTACACTTCCCTGGACATTTTCAGCTGTTGACGATGTAGTCTAGATGTATCTAACACGAATTTCACATATAATTGTAATTTTTTTTGTTTTTTTTTTTTGTTTACAGATTCATCACATCGAGCGAATGTGTTGTCTCCTGACGACGGCAGTTTATAAGCTGGATTGGAAAATATATGCTTTTTGTTTCACAGATGGGGCAGACACTTCCACCTTTATATGATTTAATGCATCCTTTCTCCCAGGGTAAGTAGCGCTCATTGAAACGTAACAATGGAAGAAAAAATATTACCCTTATGATTTGCTTTTTCTTTTTTTTTTTTTCACAGTATAATTTTAGATGATCGCAGCTTCTGTAGGATCCTTCGGCATCTCAGGACGTGGGGGTTTGCGTACAGCTACAGTAACCAACCCGTTCGCAATGGATGGTACATCTTCCCACAGACGTCTACAGTCCTTCAGTATCTCAGTGTAAGTAACATTCCCTGCAATATTATAAGAATTGTTAACCACAAAAATATATGAGGTACTAATGTAAGCATGTATTTTTGTTCCCAGCAGCAAATGGACAGTCACAGCAGAACAGTTCAGGATGGCTGGCTTCACCGCTCTCAATCCAGACGTGTAGAAGGGTGTCACGATCTATGCAGCCATGAACGCGTAACCTGGCCTGCTGCGAGAGAAGACGACGTCCTTGACATCGGCCCCATCGTTACAGCGCCGTGGGATGGTCCGTGGCTAATAGGAACCGTGACACACATGTAGATATGAACATGCGTGTCGCTGTCCCTATTAAGCCGCTGTCCATTGACTTGCTCCGTCATCTCCATCATCGGCTTCCAGCCGCAACATCAACAAGCCACTAGACAACGTCACATTACGTTGAATTTAAGCCAGCAATTTGTCTGATATCTCTGGAGATCGGCCCAATGAAAACCTTTATGACAGTCAGTAATATTGGAGTCTCTCACCTTTTATTTCTTACTGCAGCTTATTCTACTCACAAGGGGAAGGCCTCAGACACGGCCAACCGATTCGGTTCCGATTTGGCGCGTCACTTATGTACAACCTAAAACGAAGGAATCTAAGATATTTTGTGTCAACGCCCCCGCGTTTTTTACAAAATCACCCCTAAACGTTATGACGAGCAATCAACTGAAAATTGGCGGGATCGATAAATATTGTAAATAGAGCATTTTGCATCATGAGCTATGGGGTCCGAAAAGGCATACTTTACCAGAAATCGAGGTAAAAAACTTTTACAACTGCCGCTTCCGTACCCACATGGTGAACGATTTTCGACCGCAGCACCGATAGCGCAACGGCCAAGGTAACTGGCAAGGACTCCGAGAACCCGGGTTCAAATCTCGAAGAAATCTCGCGGATGTTGTTCTTTTCGTTTGTAATTTTCCATATCTCAATTGATAGGGTAGGAGGGTTAATAAGGTAAGTAAATCAATAAGGAATGATAATAATAAGGTAGGCGAACTAATTTCCCAAACGCCATGAGTTAGTAAAGTATTAAACTTTTAAGCCTTGTCACATGAAAACAACTCCGAGTAAGAGTGCTGCGAATTCCTCACGATGGATCACAGATAGCCAACCGCGCGACGGTTGCTTACAGCGAGGCACGGGACAGAAAGCGCGAGAGGAGAGTTATGTTCTCCCGGTTGCCTCTTGGTCTTATCATGGTTGTGAAGCTGGAAGAGTGAAGGTGTCCAGCACGAGCCTTATGGAAGTTAATCGAAAAGAGTTGTTTTCCGTCATTAGGCTGCAGCGAACCTCACCGATACATGTAGTGATTTTTCCATCGTTAACGTGCAGAATGAAATACGTTTTGTGAATGAATAGTGTTCTTTCGTGAGTAACATGTGACGAGTACTGTATGTAGTTTGTAGTAATTACCTCGTCTGTTTACGCCGTAGTAACTAGTTATTGTTTGTTGTGTCATATCTTTCAGGTGCATAATCTGAATAATGGAGGATGTACACATTTCGACTAGCGCTGTAATATATAGTTGGGACCCTGTCACAGGCGATGGTAAGCGGGAAGTTATCGACGCTGTGTTTTGGTTTGTAAAAATGTTGCAAGACAGATGCATTATCAATGCACTACCGGAAGCAGGCAGTTCTGTTTCAAAAATGTTTCAAATGGCTCTCAGCGCTATGGGACTTAACTTCTGAGGTCATCAGTCCCCTATAACTTAGAACTACTTAAACCTAACTAACCTAAGGACATCACACACATACATGCCGAAGGCAGGATTCGAACCTGTGACCGTAGCGGTCGCGCGGTTCCAGACTGAAGCGCCTAGAACCGCTCGGCCACTTCGGCCGTCCTGCAGTTCTCTTTCTCGGCGTTCCAGATTAATAGGAGCGGCTATCGTCGAGCGATTTTTGGAGCTGACGAAGGAAATGACTTTTGTTGATACTGAAGTACTAAACCATGAAGACGAAGCAGAAAGTGATTCAGTGGAAGATACCCAAACTAGTTAATGGCAAAATGGTCATAACACTTTGGAAATCTCCGCGAAATTTGGAATATGTGCTTCATCTGTTCCCGGTGAGTATTACAAACCGGTTACTAAACGATTGAACTACGGCGCTATACACCTTGAAGTAAAAGTATAGGCGGTAGCGATAGCCAGGAATCATCCAAATTGGAACTTACAAATACTGCAAAAGGATGGAGTAACAACAGCCTTGAAAGACTTGAAACTGTGGGAAAGTGGTATCGTTAAAGGAGGGACAAGATACGACAAATACCAGGCGATAAATGAGTGAACATACGACCGATTTGTTCAATCTCGTTTTCATAATGAGAATGTAACAACGAGAATACTTCAGGAGTGGGCTGCAGGTGCAACGCTTCAATATACGGCCAACAAGGATTTTACGTTTGCTGCATCGTTAGCTTGGGCAAGAAATTTCAAATCGGAGTATAAAATTCGTCAACGGCACGCCACTAAATACGTCTCTCATAAGGAGGTACAAAATATAGAAGATATACAGAGAGTTGCAGCTCTTTTCAGCACGCAAACGGCGTCACTTATGACCGGTTTTAATCGTGATTACCTGATCAACACCGATCAAACAGGGTGCGAGTATCGGGTGAACATTCGTCGCACGTTATCGCATAAAGGAGAAAAACGAACATTTGTCGCAGTTGGTAGTGAAAGTGTGTGCCAGCCGTGTTATGTTCATTTCTTTCGACAGGTTAAAAACTTTATTTCCATTCTTCAGAATTGCAGTGTGCTTCTGGAAACCGAGCTGGAATTGCACAACCGCACGGATGCAATAACTATTCACAGATACTACATAACTAACTTTCAGCACCGACTTTTTAGGCAATGATATCGTATGCGTGGTACGCATCAAAATTAATCCCCGAAAAAGACATATTTTTAAATGCAAACCAAGTTTGTTTTCCGCCGACTCTTCGGAAGGAAAAGTGTAGTTGTCGAAAGATTGCATTCGTTAGATGTTCTTGGTGCCGTGTTTAGAATGTTTATATGACAAGTACCATCCATCTAGTTGTTCGAAAGAAAGTGAGGACACGTAATAGTGACCGGAAGAACCATTGTAAAGTGACCTGGAGTAATAGTTTAGTTGTTTACTATCCCAAGAGGTTGGAGAAATTTATTTGCCTGCCCTATTATTATCATTCCCTATTGATTTACTTACCTTATTAACCCTCCTATCCCTATCAATTAAGATATGGAAAAATACAAACGAAAAGAAGAACACCCACGAGGTTTCTTCGAGATTCGAACCAGGGTTCTCCGATTCCCAGCCAAATACCTTGGCCGTTGCGCTATTTTTTTTCTTTATTAAAACAAACATATAAGTACATAAGTACAAAAACAAAATAATGAAGTGCTGGAACGGTTTCAACACGAATTGTATCCTACAATAGACTTTAGAACACATTTCAATATAGTTCCATTTGAAAGCTTACAAAACAGAACAAAAATATTCAGTTGACAATAGCATCTTCAGTCCAGACAGAGACATAGAACCAAAACGCAAACATATTAAAGAGAATTATTGACTGTATTAACTAGAATGGCAGTTCTGTCAATTGATTCACAACCGTCCAAACTCAAAGTCATTTGGAGCATACAAACGGATAACAAAGACATGCACAGGCAACATAAATTAATGAAAGCGTCATAATGAAGTTAATAACACCATTGTGAATTCGGGAGCAGTCCTAGGAACAGGTGTAGCCCCTTATTCGTTGTGTATTTTGTTCGCTACGTAGTCTTGCATGTCTATCTGATTTGTGTCCTTACCGGCGTCGAGAATTACCGTATGCCTTGTTTTTCAAAAATTATGTCTAACATATTAGCAAACATCTTCCTGAAATTTGGGTAACGGTTCATCTTCAAACGTGCCGTTCTCATGTAAGCCTCGAAACTAATGAGATTATCTTCACTATTGTTGATGAAGATATATGTCACAAACTGTCCTAACAGCCACATCACGGTGTTGTTCTTGGTAGCGGGAAAATGTTTCATGTCCGGCCAGAGCAGGATGTCGGTGCAGTGGCTGGCTGGACTGCTGCGGGTAATCAGGCCCAGCCTCTGCTGCACCCATTTCCAGTTAATGAGATGACCGCCACAAGTGAAGCGATGGCGTAAGGTGTCGACCAGACCATAGCGGACGCATTTTTCACTGTCACATAAGTCGACTCTATGCAACCTTTCATTAGTGGGTATAACATCGTTTACCACTTTATACCATGTGGACGCCACTTCAGCAGTGTGGACGGTTATACTTATGTTGTCCTAATCTGCCTTCCAATGAACACTCGGGTATTTAAGTTCAATGGGATCCCGGACTATTCGAGATGTCCATCTTTCTAATGACAGGTGCGTCGTCGGTAAATCCTGCGTGAAATAATGTCCATCAATATAGCTTACTTCAAGAAAAAACTGCTTGACATTTCGTAGTTTGTAATGCATTTTACCTACATCAATGGGTGGGTGCATATCGGTGGGTTGTAAGGTTCGGAAGAGCCAACTGGTTACGCTGAGAGGTTCCTTGTCCAACAAGTGGGCGATTCGTTTAATATATAATGCAATACACTTTCGATTAATGTCAGGCATGTTCAGTCCGCCGGCCTGTCTGGAATACGTCAGCATGGTGTATTTCACTTTGAACAGATGCCCTTGCCAGATAATTCTATTAGCGAGTTTCATCACGTGTTTGGCCTGCATCTTGGGGACTGGAAATATTTGGGCCATACGGTACGCTTTACTGATAATATAACTGCTGAGGAGTCGTATGCGTTGGAGAATATCAACGGACCGCCAATTGTTTTCATAGATGGCACCTTGCATTTTATTGGTGACCTGCTTCCAATTTTTTGCATTCATTTTTAGCGGGCATTTGTCGATAATCATCGCCAGATTGGTGTGGGCTTTGACACGCTTCGCCCAAGGTATAATAACTAGGTCGAATCCTCGAATGTTGACAAAAGTGCATTTATCGGCGTTGATTCTAGCACCGGAAGCACGACAGTACTCGTCTACCCCGGTCTTGAGGGTTGATACTGATACGTCTCCGTCGTTGCGCAGTAACACTCCGACGTCGTCGGCGTAAGCACGAACCACGAAGGACGTACCGGCGATCGAAAGGCCTGCAAGTTTGTCATGAATAGAGTGTAACAGCGGCTCGAGCGATAAAACAAATAACATCATGGAGAGAGGGCTCCCCTGCTGCACTCCTCTTTGGACCTCGATAGGTTGAGTAAGCTGTCCATATACGCTGACTCTAGTTGTAATTCCCGTGACGAAATGTTGCACGACATTAATAACCCGTTGATCAAAACCACACCGCTGCAGTAGCTGTAGGAGGTACTCGTGGCGGACGCGATCAAAAGCCTTGCAAAAGTCGATAAACAACAATGCGAGATTCAAGTTAGTGACTGACGCTATGGCTATTACATCTCTATATTCCGTAAGGGGCGTCATAATAGTGCGACCAGGGAAGCATGATTGATGGTTGTGCATCATGTGCTTCATTAATGGAGACAATCTGCTGTTGAGTGCTCTGGCAAAGGTTTTGTAATCAAAATTGAGTAAAGTAGTCGGTCGGAAGTTATCTAAGGTTTTTCGGTGTCTGCTTTTTGGTATCAATACAGTTCGGCCTTCCTTCATTGAGAACATCTGTAAATGCGTGTCCGATTATGGGCCAGAAACGCACATAAAATTCCCGTGGCAAACCTTCAGGGCCAGGGGATTTATTCGATGGCGAGCCAGAAATCAGTTCAAGGACTTCGTCTGGAGGAAAATCGTGTACGACCGCCGAGTTTTCCACAGGTGTGACTACGGAGGGCAGAGCACGCACGATATCGCCGCCGTCATCACCATATGTATCGCATTGCGAGTACAGATCCGTGAAGTACCGGTAAACTGCAGTAAGAATATAACTCTGTCGGGTCAAACGGAGTCCATCATCTGTGTCCAGCTCCCCGATAAAAGTTCGCTTGCGATGGGCACGATGTTTTATGAGGTGATACAGCGATGCAAGGTCGTCCTCTTGAAGCGATTTTGCTTTAGATCTGATCTTCAGTCCTTCAAGCTGCGTTCGCTTTATGCCTATAAGCTGCACCTTTATTTGTTTGATGGTCGTCAGCTGCGTGTTGGTTGGTGACGTAGTCGCATACAACACTCGCAGAACTGTCTGGTAAAAATCAATCGTGCCTTTGACATCTTGCGCCCGTTGCCAACTGTAGTTTCTTAAGGATAATCGCGTTTTCCGTTTGACCACAACATTCCACCAGGCTATCTTGCTCAGATATCTGAAGCATTGCTTGAAACAATCCGCCCATGTCGTGGAGATGACATCTTGCAGCGCGGTATCGGCGAGAATAAAAACATTTAGGCTCCACGGAATCCTATGCCATTTAGTGTGCTGTTTGGCCAGATTTATCGTGACACAGAGAGCGCAATGGTCGGAGAAACTAGCCGGAATGACATCGGCGTCCAGAATATGTTGGCAAATGTTCTCAGAGATTTACAAACGGTCTAGACAGCTACATGCAGTGGTGGTCAGGTACTTGTACTTTGCCAGGGTAGGAAATTTTAGTTTCCACGCATCCTTCAGCTGCAGGTGACGCACCAGATCATGTAGTTCCCTACAGTAATTAAAGTTTGGCGATTGGTCCTGTGGATCACACAGTTCAAATCACCACTAATTATCAACTGGGTTGGGTTGCGGCGTAACAAGTATATGATGTCTTGTTTAAAGAAGTTATCTCTTTCTGATTTTAAGGTCGTTCCAGATGGAGCATAGATATTGACGAGGGTGACGTCAAAAATTTCGCAAGCTATGCCTCTACCGGAGTCCAACATTTCGATAATGCTCACTGGGATTCCGTCTCGTGATAGAATGGCCGTACCTGTACCCCCGTCCGCCATGGTGTTTACGATTGTTGCAAATCCTGATACATGAAAACTTAAGATAGACACTTCCTGTAACAGAACTATATTAGCTTCGGACTCATAGATAAACTGCCGTAGCATTGCTAATTTTAAATCTGTCCTAACTCTATTAATGTTCAGGGACAAAAACTTATAAGCTTGACTCATGATCGTCAGAGACTTGTGGGTGATAGGAAGCGTAGGAAGCCCAGTCCATCTCACCGTTGGACTTCGAACCTAAATCCGCAGGTTTTGTACCAGTTTTTGCGCTGACTTTACTTTTTGAGTTACTTCCAGCCACGGAATCCTTTGGTTTAACTTTATTTTGCCATCGCACAGTCGTCCGAAGTGTCATAGAAGACGGTGGAGTCGGCGAGCCATGGCTGTAAGCAGTATGTGAAAGTCCTTGCTTCGGAACGGGTGACGGCAAGTCCGAAGACGCGGCTTCTGTAGGCTCACTGTGTTTGTATGGAGCCGCACTGGCTCTTTGTATACAGCTGTCCGGTTCCTCGTGTTGTTTGGAAGCAGTTTCGAGGTGACGGCTGTTTAAGTTATGCTTCATCCGCTGTGTTTACGAGTTGCAGTTGACTGACTGCCGCCTCTTGTGTGTTGACCACCTGTGGCGAGTCGACAAGCGGCATCGGAACGGATTGCTGTATACACTCGACTGCCCTCGTATTGACAGTTTCTGCGTCGGGAGGTTGAATGTGAATTTGGCGAGTCGTAACTGAGCCATCCGACACTTGCGTGTCCTGTGTGGAGGCCCGTGACTCCGCGTCATCGGTTTGATTTTTTACCACGTGGTAGCCGGAACCACTACCGTCACTAGTACGGCGTCGCTTGTTACCGACAGATAACGCAACACCGGTGGCTAAGGGGTGACTGGCCACGGGTTTTTGAGGCAAGGGGGGGAAGGTGCCGTTACCGAGATCGTTGTCCTCTGACACAGATGCACTCGGTTGGGAGTCAGTCACAGAAAGCGTCTGATTTTCAGTTAGGACATCACCCAATGTTAATCTCTGTTGTTGTTGCAGATTGTTTCGAAGTACGACAACGCGCCGTGGGCAATCAACTCGTAAATGGCCACTCGTGTTACAGATAAAACAAGTGCCTACTTGTCCACCGTAAATGACATGAGCCTTATAACCACAAACCATTATATTGGATGGGATATTGACTTTAACAGCCATGTCAACCGAGCGAACCCCACTATCCATTGGAGTTTGTGACGGCTCGCCCATTTTTCGTTTCTAATCTGTCGGATGTCACCGTATTTGGCAAGGACATCTCTAAGAAAACAATTCTCAACCTCAGGTGGCAAATTGAACACTCGCACTCGTTTATAGTCAATGTCAGCGTTAGTTATTGAAACTGAACTCACCGACTGATCACGATGTCGGAATTCTGCTTTCCCACCAGTATTCACCAAAATTTTCTCCAGTTGTATGTGGTCTAAAAACTTCACAAAGAAACAGTATTCCGCCATATCATAATATGCTGTGTGGAACTGGTCGGATGTGGTGCCAATAATATCTACCATCCAGTCATGGATTTCTAGAGAACTCGGTTGCACATTCCTGGAAGATTTCTCAAATGCAAAACACAGGGTATTCTTACGAGGTGCACTGGGAGCCATAACTGCACTATATAAGCGGTCGAGACCGCTGTGAGTGAATTAAGAAGCATGTGTACGACGGTAGTGAAGAAGCGCTGATAATATCACAGGTCACAATCCAAGAATTTCTATAAACACGGCTTGCGGCGCTACGACTACGCGGAAGTACCGACACGTCCGATCGCTGTCACGTCCCAAGCGGAACTGGCTATCGGTGCTTTCGTCGAAAGCTGTTCAGCATGTGGGTACAGACACGGCAGTTGTGCGAGCTATTACACCTTATTAATACTATACATGTTTTACCACGAGGTGAAACATGTATAGCGTTAGTAAGGTGTATTAGCTCGGACTTACTAGCACTTAGTCCACTCACATTTACCATTAACACAAACAGATTTTAACTGTAAAAATTAAAATCCTTACACGTAGTGAGCAAAATGAAACTACTCCGGAAAATTGCAATGAAATGAATACCCCTAGCTGCATACAGGCGTTGATATAAGTCAACGGAGACAGTTGAAAATGTGTGCCCCGAGCGGGACTCGAACCGGGGATCTCCTGCTTACATAGCAGACGCTCTGTCCATCATTTGCTTTCTTTTTCATTTTTTCTATATAGTTCGTTGCGTTTGGACTGGGTGGGAGTCTCAAGACACCCGTTCAACTCGATCGTTGATTCCTTGACTCAGTTTTTTTTATTATTTTTTTTATTTTTTATTTTTTTATTTATTTATTTTTTTTTTTTTACAGAGAGCACGCAGCCCTCTGATCGAACACGCTGAGCTACATCTCTAGTACCTGCCTCCCTGAGCTTCTAATTAAGTTTAATTTCAATCAGTGCTGGGTAATGGGACACTGATGAGATGCAGGACATGTCTTGTGAAGTCCTACCTGCCAATATCAACAACAGGAACGAAACGTATTCCTGACAAAGTAGCCATCCGAAGCAGCTGATCTAGGTCCATATAGACCTTTCTGACAGAGCTGTTCAGTTGGGGCCCATCATACCGCATGAAAGCATGAACCAAGCCAACATTTGTATGGTTCGCCGCATATGCTATTTTTACCAGGTCACACTCAATATTATGGCCCTGACCCATATGCATACTGTTTCCCGCTCCATCCTCTACCACAACATGATCCTTCTTTGTAAAACCCTTGATCAATGATCTAACATCCTCCATCACTTGCCTAAGACTTGCACTACGATAGAGAAGAACAACTGAATAAAAATGCGGTTAGTAGATCATCCGTTAAATCGTTAACATGAAGAGGACTATCTACCGCTCCCGTAAATGATACACAATATGATAGAATTCATTATATAACTGTGAAATAATGAGTTTTGCAAGTCTTGTTATTCCTATTCTTCTGCAGATCCTGTTGAGAGTGTTCTAGTATACACTACTACGTATAAGTTAAACAGTAATGAATCGAGTAAGTAATATCCTTGAAAAGCTATTGTCAAACTTACATACTGTGAATATCAGCCACTTGAAGAATATTACGACACCCTGCTTATTCATATGTGACAACACAATTTTGCAGTACGTATAGGACAATGGAACTGAACTGAAACCATATTTAAAGCAATACATCTATCCTACTATACGCGAAAGCCTTCGAAATAAATAAATGTATAAAGCGCATTTATGTTTCATTAGAAAATCTCGTACAAAGTAATAGAAATAACTCTTCTGCAAAATGTCAACGTGGAAGAAGCACTCTCTCTCAATTTACTTATGACGTTATTAAGCCACCCAGATGGAGTACGTTCCTTTTTTCAACACGTGTATGTAGTTCCTAATTACATTACTCGCCATTAAAATTGCTACACCAAGAAGAAATGCAGATGGTAAACGGGTATTCATTGGACAAATATATTATACCAGAACTGACATGTGATTACATTTTCACGCAATTTGGGTGCATAGATCCTGAGAAATCAGTACCCAGAACAACCACCTCTGGCAGTAATAACGGCCTTGATTCTCCTGGGCATTGTGTCAAACAGAGCTTGGATGGCGTGTACAGGTACAGCTACACATGCAGCTTCAACACGATACCACACTTCATCAAGAGTAGTGACTGGCGTATTGTGACGAGCCAGTTGCTCGGCCACCACTGACAAGACGTTTTCAATGGTGAGAGATATGGAGAATGTGCTGGCCAGGGTAGCGTCGAACATTTTCTGTATCCAGAAAGGCCTGTACAGGAACTGCAACATGCGGTCGTGCATTATCCTGCTGAAATGTAAGGATTCGCCGGGATCGAATGAAGGGTAGAGCCACGGGACGCATCACATCTGAAATGTAACGTCCACTGTTCAAAGTGCCGCCAGTGCGAACAAGAGGTGACCGAGACGTGTAACCAATGGCACCCCATACCATCACGCCGGGTGATACGCCAGTATGGCGATGACGAATACATGCTTCCAATGTGTATGAACCAGAATATTGAGTTCAACTAGAACAAGGAAGACTAAAAAATCTAAAAATTCCAATTTCTTTCTTTGAACCACAAACAACTGAAATTACCAGATTAAATGGATAAGAAATTTTGAACTAGATATTATTAATTGTTGTAGTCCTGCAAAATTTGGTATGCCTTTCTTTATTTTCATTTTATTCCAAACTAACCGAAAAAATTATCAGTTAATTGATTCTTTTTTACTTGATCGTGTTGTACTATATACAGGGTGGTCCCTTGATCGTGATCGGCCCAAATATCTCAGGAAATAAACATAAAAAAAAAACTACAAGGAACGAAAGTCGTATAGCTTGAACGGGGAAATCAGATGGCGATATGGTTGGCCCGGTTGATGCCGCTGCCATAGGTCAAACGGATATCAACTGCGTTTTTTTTAATAGGAAACCCCATTTTTATTACGTATTTGTGTAGCACATAAAGAAATATGAATGTTTTAGTTGTACCACTTTTTTCGCTTTGTGATAGATGGCGCTGTAATAGTCACAAACGTATAAGTACGTGGTATCAAGTAACATTCCGTCAATGCGGACGGTATTTGCTTCTTGATACATTACCCGTGTTAAAATGGACCGTTTACCAATTTCGGAAGAGGTCGATATCGTGTTGATGTATGGCTAGTGTGATCAAAATGCCCAACGGGTGTGTGCTATGTATGCTGCTCGGTATCCTGGACGACATCATCCAAGTGTCCGGACCGTTCGCAGGATAGTTACGTTATTAAAGGGAACTGGAAGTGTTCAGCCATATGTGAAACGTCAACCGCGACCTGCAGCATACGATGATGCCCAAGTAAGTGTTTTAGCTGCTGTCGCGGCTAATCCGCACATCAGTAGCAGAGAAATTGCGCGAGAATCGGGAATCTCAGAAACGTCGGTGTTGAGAATGCTACATCAACATCGATGGCACCCGTACCATATTTCTATGCACCAGGAATTGCATGGCGACGACTTTGAACGTCGTGTACAGAACATTACGGAAGGCGAACTACTCGCTGTTGAGAAGAATGTCGTTACACGTATTGCCAAATGCAATGAGGTTGACGGACATCATTTTGAGCATTTATTGCATTAATGTGGTATTTACAGGAAATCATGCTGTAATAGCATGCGTTCTCAGAAATGATAAGTTCACAAAGGTACATGTATCACATTGGAACAACCGAAATAAAATGTTCAAACGTACCTACGTTCTGTATTTTAATTCAAAAAACCTACCTGTTACCAACTGTACGTCTAAAATTTTGAGCCATATGTTTGTGACTATTACAGCGCCATCTATCACAAAGCGAAAAACTGGTCCAACTAAAAAATTCATATTTCTTTACGTACTACACGAATATGTAATATAAAAAGGGGGTTCATATTTTTTAAAAAACGCAGTCGATATCCGTTTGACCTATGGCAGCGCCATCTAGCGGGCCAACCATAGCGTCATCTGGTTTCCCCCTTCAAGCTAGACAAGTTTCTCGTTTGACCCTTATTTCGTGTGATATTTGGCCCGCTCACGATCAATGGACAGACTGGAAGGAACGAAGTTTTTCCTCAAGAATTATCGAACCTTGATCTGCCGAATAACTTTTTAAAAGCCTATGAAGCTTTTCGGAAGTTTAAACGAATAACACAATTAAATAACAATATTAAAGTAGGTCATTCAATTTGATTTTCTACCATAAATTTTCTGTCATAAATATCACTAAACGAATGAATGTTTTAACTACTCAAAAACAACAATAAAATTATGTGCTACTTTTAATGAAAACATACTGAGTGATACACTTGCAAATATAATTACGTATAGTAAAAAGTATTTAACTTACGATTAGCAACACAAAATTTCAACTGACAATTTTTAAGCTGGAAAATTTTTATGTATAAATAAAACAAAACAAAATGAACATGAAAGATAGCATTGAAAATCTTGTAAGTGAAATTAATAGTTATGTAATGGTTACAAAGAAGTTTTCACTAAATTAACAAAATTGAAAAATAATAAATCTTACAAAGTTTCAAAAGGTGAAATTTTAATAATTAAGTACAGTCATAAGGTTTTATTACTTTTAAACAACAAATTTAAAATCACATTTCCAGATTATTATACTAATATCTTTTTAGAAGACGAAGACAAACTGGAGAAAATTATCAGATTACGTTTTATATATTGAGGTAAAAAGCAAAATAAAGACCGTTCGCTTCATGTTATTGAATTTGAATGAATTTTTATTTTTTTCTGTTTTTTCTAATTTGAACTGAACAAATTTAGTTTGCTGAATATTAAAATTTAACTGAATACTTTATTGTTGAATTTTTTTATTTAAATGAAAATTTCAGTTTGTACAGATAATTTTTTTAAACAGGGGATACAGTAATTTTAAAATTATGGTTTAAAAACAGGCGCTCTCTTGTCCAGGAACTCTCATACTTATACTACTTACATATAAGAGAGAATATCCATATTGTCCTCACTGAATGCCCATTCACTCCTTGTGCCATTCTGCTACCGACTGAAGGAGAAATTCTAGACGATACTGCCACCATTCACAGCTTTCTAATGATTTCGAAATGCCAGCCCTAATCAGTTTTCGAGGTACCATACAGGTTGCAAACTTTCATTCAGTATTTCTAATCAGAGTTTTGACTATAAAGTGATAAGCTTATGAATGGTGACAGCAGTGAAGCATCAAGGAGCCGTCCAGTGTTTAAATGTACTCTATAGGCACGCTTCTTGATAGTGTTTTTGACGTGTTTGACATACGGCTGTCGTACTCTGTGCAGTGCCAGTTAGCAAGACGTTTCAAATTTGACAAGTTTAGTCACACAATGGTAAAGACTATACTGCCTCGGGAGATCTTTCTTTCATTCAATCCATATCCACTCATTATTGCAATCATTTGCCGTAGTGCTGGAGAACTTGGTGAGGAGATACCTCTTTGCTGTACGATGAGCTGGGCTGCTATTTTATATCTTAAAATAACGAATTATCTTCCTTTTGAGGAAAACGGTTACTACATTTATTAGGAATTCCATGTAGTGTCGTAAGATATAGAACCGATTTATTCGTGTGATAACTGTTACAACTGAGCTGTTACTTTATCTCGCCGAATCCTTCATGTGAACGATTTTTTCCTGGGGAGAGTTCAATATAAGTACATATTTAATGGAAGTTGACAGGGTGTTACACATCTAAAATGTTGGTGAAATCATTGAAACACTGGTGCTGTATGTACGACAACTACCCTCGGTTCGAGTGTAAGTGCATATCTGCAGATAGTGAAGAGAAAGAAGATGGAGAGATTATGGTATGTATTTGTTTATATTCATATAACTATACTTGCTAAATGGCTTTATGTTACGGGATCTGACTAAATATCTAACTGGCCTACCCCTGTTAATATTAACGAACCAGTGATGTAAAACGAATCATGCACGTTTTTAACTTCACACTTGGACTTTATCACGTATGAGTTGCAATAGATGTTTTTATTTTTGGTTTAAGTATACATGTTAAAAATGTTTAAATATAAAGATTTTTTACAGGTGTTTCCGATCAGGATGTTTATATACATGATGGTTATACACGTATTTTTTACGAAGCAAGTTTCTGAACATCCAGTGGGAAATAGATAATGGTGAGTACTACCACCAGTGTTAACATACTTTTTTGTGTAATACGACAGTTATATCTTTTCGCTTTGTTTCTTACAGAACTTCCTCCTCATCCTTCTCTGCCTTCTCTCCTCCTCAGACGTTGCGAACACCAGCATCTGTACATCCCCTAATGCAGGTGCTGTCTCAGAGTGTGTAAATAGCATCTTGTAACGGTAGCCATTAAACGACGCAGTAGAGACAGTTCTCGAGACGCTACCGACTCTCAATGAAGTTGTATTCGTAAGTACTATTTCGTTATCTTGCACTCACAGATGGTAACGACACGCCTAAATTTTCCTGGACATTTTCAGCTGTTGACGATGTAGTCTAGATGTATCTAACACGAATTTCACATAACATTGTAATTATTTTTGTTACAGATTCATCACATCGAACGAATGTGTTGTCTCCCGACGACGGCAGTTTATAAGCTGGGTTGGAAAATATATGCTTTTTCTTTCACAGATGGTGCAGACACTTTCAACTGTATATGATCTAATGCATCCTTTCTCCCAGGGTAAGTAGCGCTCTTCGAAACGTTCTTACAATCGAAGAAAAGATATAACCCTTATGATTAGCTTTTTCTTTTTTTTTCACAGTATAGTTTTAGATGATCGCAGCTTTCGTAGGATCTCAGGACCGCAGTGGATGGTACATCTTCCCACAGACGTCCACAGTCCTTCAGTATCTCAGTGTAAGTAAAATTCCTTGTAATATTATTAGAATTGTTAACCACAAAATACATGAGATACTAATGTAAGTATGTATTTTTGTTGCCAGCAACAAATGGATAGTCGCAGCAGAACAGTTCAGGATTGCTGGATTCGCCGCCCTCAGTTCAGACGTATAGAAGGGTGTCACGATCAATGCAGCCATGAACGCGTATAAACATGTTTGGAATCCAAGCGTGCCCAAGATTTTAGAGAACCTCTCATTATTCTTCTGATTCCTGCAGGGTACGGTGTGACTATGGCCGCAGCAATCGTATATTTGTGGAACAGAATAACACAATACTGCAAAGCATCATAGTACGACCTGTTTATCTTAGATATGTATATCCCTCATACTTTGTATAAAAATATATTGTTAATAAATTTCTTATTTTTTTTCATTCAACCTTTCATCTCTACAATATTGTTTAAATATCTGCTTTTTGTATACTGTAATTTCTGCTTGTACGGCGTTCAAACGAATACGAACAACTATGTATTTTGACACTTCGCTTATAATTCCAGGTTCTAAAGTTTAATAATTATTCGAGTTATAGTACCCCACACATACTTTTATACGTTGTTCTAAATTATTCTGCATGCTATATTCACATACATAACTTACAACATCGTCGGATAATCCTTTCACACATATGGTTCCCATCGATTTAGCCTACCAGTTGCAATCTGTAAAACATTTAGGAGGGTGAATTTATTGCAGACTGTATTTTCGTATGATAGAATTGCTCCTATTGAGGATTTGTTACACCTCAGAACAGTATCTTTCAATAACATAGCAGAACATGTTACAGAGTTAAAGATAGGAGAGGAATTTGTTACAGTTCGCAACTGTATCTTGCTGTAACATGGAGCGTTTTGCTACAGTATTAAAGTTTAGCAGGGGGACTTTGTTGTAATGAAACGTGATGGTCTTCTATACCGTGATGTAAAATACTTACATATGAGGCAAGTTTTTACGGTTTCCAATTTTTCTGTAATTGTACAGGTAACATGAAACACTATAAACAGAAGACAAAAAATGCAAAATACCAAAAGAAACATATATAAGAAGGTGTGAAAAGACGTAGGAGCTGGTTCTCCACTGAGGAAGGTCGCTAATAAACGTGGGATAAATTTCATTAAATTACAACGATTCTCTCAGAAAATAAGAACCTCTGTGAGTAGTGCTGAATGGAAAAAAAGCGATATTAAACCGGCATTAGCTGGTGGACTTGATAGCAGCAGTTCCAGTATTCACATTCTGCATATGAAAATGAACACTCTGTCTACGCAATATATATATTACAGCAATCCAAATGTGCTTGTTGATCGTTTACGACTATTAACAGGCTCATAAGGTGCTGACAGTACAGTCGAGGTCATTATAATAATTTAGAAGCTTCGAGAAAGACATATTATTGTGTCGTAATTGTCTGATGAAATTACACCTTACTAAAGGGTTAATACACTAATGCAACTACGTGAGATACGTCTAAAGCGTGTTACATACATCTCAGCATCCAACATTCAGGTCTAGGAGGTAGCGTAATTGTCTGATAAAGTCATACGTAATTAATATTGTGTTCATCATGTCTTCACATACTATTAAGAAACTGCGGTTTGCAGAATAATGTATAGTTATTGCTCAGTTGATCAAGGGGGACTGCGCCTACCATGTTGTACGTATCGGGCCATGGGGACAGTTAACGAGTGATAGGTTTAGATTTTTAAAACGTACTGAACATGTGGGAAAAATTGTAACACTTGTGTTAGAAGCGACTCATAGACGTGCTATATGGATAAAATTACATCTGCAAAGTAGTGAAGACATCCTTCCGTAAGCGTAATGGTCTGGTAAAATCACAACTGCGTAACAGATCGAAACGAAAAGCTCTATTCCACACATCTGAAGCGTAACTGTCTAATGATATTATGACATAGATTTTGTTGTGTTGGCTGAAGAGCCAACACCGTGTTACTAGAGGAGGCCGAAATGCACGCGGTTTAGCTCACGCAGGCTGGCGTGAGGAGGGAAGAACTATACTGACGTGAGGTCTGAAACATGACAAGGAATTAGAATTCAGAAAGCGGACGGAAGTAGTTTGATACTTAACTTTAATCCATTAATGATGAACGTCGCTCTTGACGGTACATGAGTCACAATATCAATATCAATAGTAACTGGATATGGCGCCTTGCTAGGTCGTAGCAAATGACGTAGCTGAAGGCTATGCTAAAACTGTCGTCTCTGCAAATGGGAGCGTATGTAGGCAGTGAACCATCGCTAGCAAAGTCGGCCGTACAACTGGGGCGAGGGCTTAGGGAGTCTCTCTCGACTAGACCTGCCGTGTAGCGGCGCTCGGTCTGCAATCACTGATAGTGGCGACACGCGGGTCCGACGTATACTAACGGACCGCGGCCGATTTAAAGGCTACCACCTAGCAAGTGTGGTGTCTGGCGGTGACACCACAGATTTAAAGCATGTTGAAGCGTATCCAGACCACAGAGTCCTGCGACAGCGTAATTGTCTGATACAATTATGACATACATCTCAGGAACCAGGAACCAGGACCCGGGGAGCAGCGTCATTGTCTGGAAAAGTCATACGTTATTATCTGATGAAATTATGACGTACAGCTAAGGATCTGGGGTACGGCAGCAGGAGTATTACATATGCAGGGAATCGAACCAACACATCAGGAGTTACAGAGATCTCAG
Organism: Schistocerca serialis cubense; assembly: GCF_023864345.2. Taxonomy (NCBI): domain Eukaryota; kingdom Metazoa; phylum Arthropoda; class Insecta; order Orthoptera; family Acrididae; genus Schistocerca; species Schistocerca serialis. The sequence goes on along the minus strand of NC_064640.1, from coordinate 689,358,530 downwards.
GACTTAGCACAGTTAGATCACCGTGTGCCATCACGGCGGAAGGCGGGGACGTCGAGGGGTCATAGGGTGTTGCAATATGTACCTTGTTGTCGTCATGACAACGCTGAGGAAAGAGCAATTGACGTATTAGAAAGTAACATGTAATTGTCCGTAAAAGAACAATCACACCCTACTCTTACATTCTAGCTCTCCATTTCCCGTGCTCTTCCATTTTCTGGATTTCAACCCTTTATTCTGTTCCTATATTCTGATATTAATTTTTTCCGTACCACCGCCCTTCCTTCCTGTCTTTCCTACCTCTTGCCGCATCACTCACTAATTCTTCAGCCACAGAGACTGCTGAGATTTTCCATTACGTTGTTTCAATCTCAGTAGCATTTAGTAACCTGGCTTGCTGCAAGTGAAGACGATGTCCTTGTCATCGGCCCCATCGTTACAGCGCCGTGGGATGGTCCGCGGCTAATAGGAACAGTGATACGCATGTAGATATGAAAATGCGTGTCGCTGTCCCTATTAAGCCGCTGTCCATTGACTAGCTCCGTCATCTCCATCATCAACTTCCAGCCGCAACATCAACAAGCCACTAGACAACGTCACATTGCATCGAATTTAAGCCAGCAATTTGTCTGATATCTCTGGAGATCGCCCCAATGAAAACTTGTATGACAGTCAGTAATATTGGAATCTCTCACCTTTTATTTCTTACTGCAGCTTATTCCACTCAGTTGCGACAACGCAGAACCTACAGAATTACATTTTACCGATACACTCCCGTATGTTTTTTTCTAGTCTGTGACGCCTTAAAACATTTTTGCTACACAGCCATACCACTCTCCAGTTATACCGGCGGCAAAGAGTTTTAGAGATCCGTGCGAGCTATTACACCTTATTAATACTATACATGTTTTACCACGAGGTGAAACATGTATAGCGTTAGTAAGGTGTATTAGCTCGCACTTACTAGCACTTAGTCCACTCACATTTACCATTAACACAAACAGATTTTAACTGTAAAAATTAAAATCCTTACATGTAGTGAGCAAAATGAAACTAATCCGGAAAATTACAATGAAATGAATAACCCTAGATGCATACAGGCGTTGATATAAATCAGCGGAGACAGTTGAAAATGTGTGCCCCAGCGGGAGTCGAACCCGGGATCTCCTGCTTACATAGCAGACGCTCTATCCATCATTTGTTTTCTATTTCATTTTTTTCTGTATAGTTCGTTGTGTTTGGTCTGAGTGGACGTCACAAGACACCCGTTCAACTCGATCGTTGATTCCTTGACTCAGTTTTTTTTATTACAGAGAGCACGCACCCCTCTGACCGAACACGCTGGGCTACAGTGCCGGCGTCCATCTGAGCCACCGAGGACACAGAGGATAGTGCGACTGCAGGGACGTATCTCTGGCACGCCTCCCGTGAGACCCACATTCCCAACTTATTGTCCCGCACTATATTCACAGTGCCCCTGCCCATTATACTCATTACTCGCGGCCATTTGCCGATTCCCGTAAGAATTCGGGCGCAGTTTGTGCATCCGCACAGAAGAAGATGGTCAAATGGCCGGTGAGCCTTATCTATATACAGGGTGTTACAAATAGGTACGGCCAAACTTTCAGGAAACATTCCTCACACACAACGAAAGAAAATATGTTATGTGGACATGTGCCGATTCCCGTAAGAATTCGGGCGCAGTTTGTGCATCCGCACAGAAGAAGATGGTCAAATGGCCGGTGAGCCTTATCTATATACAGGGTGTTACAAAAAGGTACGGCCAAACTTTCAGGAAACATTCCTCACACACAACGAAAGAAAATATGTTATGTGGACATGTGTCCGGAAACACTTACTTTCCATGTTAGAGCTCATTTTATTACTTCTCTTGAAATCACATTAATCATGGAACGGAAACACACAGCAACAGAACGTATCAGCGTGACTTCAAACACTTTGTTACAGGAAATGTTCAAAATGTCCTCCGTTAGTGAGGATACATGCATCCACCCTCTGTCGCATGGAATGCCTGATGCGCAGGCCACGCCATTCACTGATATCTTCTGTTTCAAGGTCTCCACGATGGCAGCCCTGGAGAATGGCGTATTGTATAACAGCCGTCCACAATACGAGCACGATGAGTCTCTACATGTGGTACCGGGGTTGCGTAGACAAGAGCTTTCAAATGCCCCCATAAATGAAAGTCAAGAGGGTTGAGGTCAGGATAGCGTGGATGCCATGGAATTGGTCCGCCTCTACCAATCCATCGGTCACCGAATCTGTTGTTGAGAAGCGTACGAACACTTTGACTGAAATGTGCAGGGCTCCATCGCGCATGAACCACATGTTGTGTCGTACTTGTAAAGGCACATGTTCTAGCAGCACAGGTATAGTATCCCGTATGAAATCATGATAACGTGCTCCATTGAGCGTAGGTGGACGAAACTAAAATGAGCTCTAACATGGAAATTAAGCGTTTCCGGACACATGTCCACGTAACATCTTTTCTTTATTTTTGTGTGAGGAATGTTTCCTGAAAGTTTGGCCGTACCTTTGTGTAACACCCTGTATACACTCATGCTCATAAATTAAGGATAATTGCAGAATATAGTGCCACACAACGTGGCACTACACAAAGCTGGCGCTAATAGCATAGGAACATAGAGAACACACACGACACAGATCTGTAAGTCCACGGTATTGGTGATAAGTTGAGAAAACCGTCTCTAAACACATGTGCTACAAAACGCCACATGTACCCAGACATGAATATGGGATATGATCACCATGCACACGTACATAGGCCGCACAACGGGTTGGCATACTCTGGATCAGGTGGTCGTGCTGCTGCTGGGGTATAGCCTCCCATTCTTGCACTAGTGCCTGTCGGAATTCCTGAAGTGTCCTAGGGGTTTGAAGAGGTGCAGCGATACTTCGACCGAGAGCATCCCACACGTGCTCGATGGGGATTAGGTCTGGAGAACAGGCAGGCCACGCCATTCACTGATATCTTCTGTTTCGAGGTCTCCACGATGGCAGCTCGGTGGGGCCGTGCGTTATCATCTACAGCAGGAGGGTGGGACCCACTGCACCCTTGAAAAGGTGGACATACTGGTGCAAAATGACGTCCCGATACACCTGACCTATTACAGTTACGCTGCCGAAGACATGCTGCTGTGTACGTGCACCAATCATAATCGGACCCTACACCATCAAACCACGACTTCCATACAGGTCCCTTTCAAGGACATTAAGAGGTTGGTATATGGTTCCTGGTTCACGCCAGATGAAAACCCGGCGAGAATTATTGTTCAGGCTATACTTGGACTCGTCTGTGTACATAACCTGGGACCACTGTTCCAATGACCATGTCCTGTGTTCTTGACACCAGGCTTTACGGGCCCTCCTGTGACCAGGGGTCAGTGGAATGCACCTTGCAGGTTTCCGGGCGAATAAACCACGTCTGTTCAGTTGTCTGTAGACTGTGTGACTGGAGACAACTGTTCCAGTGGCTGCGGTAGGGTCCCGAGCAAGGCTACCTGCAGTACTCCGTTGCCGTCTGCGGGCACTGATGGTAAGATATCGGTCTTCTTGTGGTATTGTACACTGTGGACGTCCCGTACTGTAGCGCCTGGACACATTTCCTGTCGTCTGGAATCGTTGCCATAATCTTGAGATCAAACTTTGTAGCACACGGAGGGCCCGTGCTACGACCTGCTGTGTTTGACCAGCCTCCAGTCGCCCTAGTATTCTACCCCTCATAACGTCATCAATATGTGTTCTTTGAGACATTTTCAACACACAATCACCATTAGCACGTCTGAAAACGTCTACACACTTACTCGCTGGACTGCAAACCAACACATCTCTGCGTATGTGGACTGGTGCCAGCGCCACCGTGCGAGGACCGCAGGTCAAATGCACCGCATAGTCATACCCCGAGGTGATTTAAACCCGAAAACCGCCCACCTGAGCGTTATTTCACCAGGTATCAGCATTATCATTAATTTATGAGCATGAGTGTATATATGAAGACGGTATTTGTTTTTTCGGACATGTCTGAAAGAACAGATACCATCTTCATATCTATTCCGGAAAAATTTATAAGACTGACACAGATCTGGTACTTGTTAATGAACAAAAGAACTGCCCAGAACAGAACATGCGGAAAACCATTAGCTATATGCGTCAATTTGTTGGTATCACATGATGCGCATGCGCATCTTCCGCCTGCTCTGTCCCAGATACTTCAATATGTCATTACGTTTGAGCGAATGAGAGGAACAGGCGTGCATAGTGGCAAATTGAGTACAACATAAGATTATACTCATGATAACACAGCGCATTTTCATTGTCGAGAGTTATGCGAAGCAGAATTTGTGGAAAACCTGTACAGAACTACTTACGCAATAGCTTAAGACTGCAAGTGTTTTGGCAAAACCTCCAGCACATTATGAAACACAAAAGTTTGTGGAAAAATGGTGATAAACAAGCAACGTCGGTAATAAATACGGTAATTATCCGAAAAGATTTCCAACACCACAAACTACTTGAGTGAACTAAAGTCGGGAACATAGTCTGACGAATCCTCAAAGCCGTTTACCTATGCAAGTGGAATCAACAGATCGTCGTGTCGAAACATTATCAAAAAGGATCTTCAGCAGTATATTTACAAATTTACTGTTGTGCATGAGTTAAAGCATGCAGAGGAAGTTTCATGTGTTGAGGTTCTTCCGGTGGCTTCTGAGTGAATTGGAATCAGGACTTTTGGAGTCTTAGATTTTCATTTCTTGAGATGAGTCCTGGTTCAGTTTGTCAGGATATGTGAACTCACAGACCATGGACTGTTACCACTTACAAAATCGCCATCATATCTTTTTTCCGGACCAGTTTCGTATTGGCCACCCTATAAATAATCTTTTCTGATGTTTATCATCGTATTATTAAATACTAATATTTACAACAGACTGTTTTACTGATCGTAACATTAATTCACCATCCACAATGCTTTCCGTATCAATTCAGTGCCTATTCAACCTCTTCCCGGTATTGATTTCAGTATGACGGACTAATATCTATCCACTTAAGAAGGCTAAATACTAACTAATATGGCAACACAGCTGCACAGACTGGATCGCAGTGCCCGCCCCTGCAGAGGGACATAGTATTTTAAGGTGTCCCTCTGCAGCGGCAAGGGCACTGCTGTCCATGGAATAACGACGTAGATGATGTTCGTCAAGTGTCGGAAGCCGCACAACTCCAGTGACGTGTCGTATGCACAAAACAAGTTTATTTGAATCTCGAGATTTTTTTCGTAACCATGTAGCAATATCTCTGTTCTACGACAGAACACTGTCACGCATTACAGTCCCGCCCTATGTTACCTGCCTGATAGTTGTTGAGGACACTCATTGTGTCTAGAAAACGCATTCAACTGTCTCTGCACCGTCGTTGTACATTTAAAGAATCATCACCCTACTATAACCTTCAGCTGTCAGTCTCCCCACAACGTAGTAAAATTATTATCCACTGTATGTAAGTACAGCTCTCACGTTTTTTTACTTGCTCTATAGGGATACACATATGGCGGCAAATCACTTAGTGACCTACAAGGGGTGTTATACTGAATTCTATGCATCTGCCCATTACAGTTTCCACTATCTACTAGAATGAGGAAGTACGCTATAGCCCGGAAGTTGTATGACTGAGTGACAAAAGTATCTTGCATTGCGTTTCGAAGAGTGATACTGTCTAAGGCCACACTTCCCATTAAAAATAAGAGTTATGAGAATACTGAAAGGAGTCAGAGAATCTGTCATCAAAGTAAATCAAATGCAAGAAAATATACATGTCACTATAATCAGAAATGTGTTAATTGTTGACTTTTATACTAATGAAGAAGGTAAGAAAACTTAAAAATCCTAAAAAATAAGAAAAATGTTGTATATGAGCTAACCAAAAGGCATATCTTCAATCTACTATTTGTATTGTAGTATCCAAAAGTGACAAAGAATGACATTTTTTTATGTATCCAAGAGTTATATGTGGAGGATATTCGCAAAGAGGAATTCCTATAAAACATAAGCTGAGATACAGAACGGGTCCACAAGAAAGGGTAACAACACTCTAGATCATAGAGGTACGTACTGACCAAGGAAACACCTCCTATGTAAGAACAGCCCTTGTGGTGACTATAGTGCAATGGCCATCAACGAAAATTTTTCCACATCTAAGTGTATGAAGTGTCACAACGTGGGGCATGCAGTCTAGTAATGCGATGAATACCCAGTGTGCGTAATGACGAGATGATTGTAATTAATAGAAATGTTGTTCCAACAGAAATCTTGGTCATTCATGTACATTCTGAACATGTTGTGGATAGGAAGCACTCCTTTTTTTAATGGGTGGAATGTGAGACGATAAATTTCTAGAGCCATGAATAATTCATTATACTCACTACGGCTACTGTTCCTTTTTATAACATAGCTGAGGTATATTGCTGCGTAAAGAGAAAACACAAAATCCCTGAAAAAACAGCTCTTGATTGGACGATGCTCACAAAAGTTTGGTGCTGTAGTAAAATCACATGCTAAGTGTGGTATTTGGGTATCATACGTTAGCTGATGTGACGAAGTGGCACAGTCCAGTCGGAACATTCCTGCAAGCTTTGAGACATTCAGGAAACCCAGAATACATGACCTCTGCCCCATAGATGAATAAAATCTGACTGGTAATGGCTGAGACGCTTCTCTCACCCAACCTAAGTCAAAACACGTAAAAGTTCTGCAATGTCATGAAGCAATAAATTCTATTTGTCACCCTTGCTTGTTTTAGAAGTCTCCGGGAAGACAAATAGTGATACCTCTCTCTCTAATTTCGGTCTGACCCCACGCACGGGTGTAGTGGCATATGTCGGGACAGGGAGAGCTTTACCTTGGCGTGATGGAGCTAGTCTTCTGGTTGAGAGTAAGTTTTAACAGTAGAAAATCTCGCAGTCGAAATGCTCCTACGGATCTCTGACCCGCGATTTCCTATATCAGCAGTAACAGATCCTAAATAACCAAACAAACCTTCGACATTGTAGCCAGCAATATTATTTGACGTCACGTCCATTGTCATTGCGGCGATCTACAATCATCACTTCGGTCTTTGTATTTTTGACTTCAAGACTACAGTCTCTGCTCCGTTCGGCCAAATTCCACATGATGGTTTCCAGTAGATGTTCATCCGTTGCAATTCTTAGAGTGTTATCTCCATACCTGGGACTGTTAATTTTTCTGCTACCTGCAATGATGCCGTCATACCAGTTAGCAAGAACATACCTTCCCCGCGCGGCTCATAGTGTGTTTACTATACTGTAATTTTAACCCGCAAACCGCCGACCAGAACGTTGTTTCACCAGATATCAGCATTATCCTTAATTTATGAGCATGAGTGTACATGGCCAGAAAAACAAATGATTAAAATTGCACATAAACTGGAAGATTTATTCAAAAGAAAGGGATTCGCAAACCATCCAAGTCAATAACACATTGGTCCACTTTTGTCCCTTAAGCAAGCAGTTATTCGATTTATCATTGATTGATAGAGTTGTTGGATGTCAGCTTGAGGTTTTACATCACCCATTAACCAAGAAAATAATCCTTTGCTGCAGCTATGTTAATGATAGAGTCATTCCGATACGAGAAATAGGAAGTATAACTATAGAAAATAGTAAACTTATTAGTGCACAATAAGCAATATAAAGTCTAAAATAGACCATGACGTAGATAATTCAATAAACTTTCTCTACGTGAAGTTTAATACAAAAAACAGGAAAGATGAAACGTTTACAAAAAAGAAATTTTCAAAAGAAATGGGGATAATGTGACAGACCAAATTGATGGGGAACTACAAGAACTGCAGCCAGGATGATGGCTCCCAACATGGACACCATGTTGGTAAAATGGCATCACAGGATTTTCTCCTCTCCGATCTCATTCAACATTCCTTTAAAATGTTGTCCAATCATCTGTTTATGTTTTAGAGGGTTGTTTCCACTCCCATGTACCACCCGTACTTCCGCATGTTACATCTACAATTGGCTCAAATGGCTCTGAGAACTATGGGACTTAACGTCTGAGGTCATCAGTCCTCTAGAACTTAGAACTACTTAAACCTAACTAAACTAAAGACATCACACACACCCATGCCCAGGCAGGATTCGAACCGGCGACCTTAGCGGTCGCGCGGTTCCAGACTGAAGCACCTAGAACCGCTCGGCCACTGCGGCCGACCATCTACAATTTATTGTATACTCGTACGTATTAAAATAAGAGAGCAGCCCTATCCAAAAACCGCTTAAAGTTTAAGACTTCATTTCTTTTTTGAAAATAAGTAAAACAATAATTAATTACTCGGTATTAATGGCTGAAATCTGTGATTAACTTTTATACGTAAAAATCTTAAGTGAAATATTGACTTTTTGCATCCGATTTGTGCAGTTAGCAGGTTTTGCAAACTTATCGCTCTAAGTACGAAAAAAACATTCCATATGCAAAACCCGCTATTCGGTGATATGTTAGGAATGGCAGAAGGATGGAATTTAATTACTGCAAATGTAAACAGAATACGTTTAATTTCAAAGAGAAGTGTGAAACTTCTACAAAAGTGACCTATAAAAACACTAAGGTGACATTATTTTAACAGGAAGAACTAACTTATTGCCGGCCGGAGTGGCCGTGCGGTTCTAGGCGCTACAGTCTGGAACCGAGCGACTGCTACGGTCGCAGGTTCGAATCCTGCCTCGGGCTTGGATGTGTGTGATGTCCTTAGGTTAGTTAGGTTTAATTAGTTCTAAGTTCTAGGCGACTGATGACCTCAGAAGTTAAGTCGCATAGTGCTCAGAGCCATTTGAACCATTTGAACTAACTTATTTATCGTCAAAAAGGAGAACGGATATGAATGTTCAACATTAGTTTTTTTAAATACACCATCGTGCTTCCTAAATCACAAAATATTGTGGAAAATAAAATAAGTTCAAATTGAAAATCTCTTCCGGCTTCTTCCTGGTTCTGAAGGCTGACAGCGGCAGGAGCGATTCTAAGCGTGCCTTCCTGCTCGTCTTACACCTCGGTGTAGAATTTGAGTTTGTAATTGATCACCCAGTTTTCACCAAAGTTGAGCTCCAAAAACTTTTTGACGTCTCCGAATTTGCCTTCTAAAACTTCTATACCCGCTGTGATTGGTGCTGGGACGTATCCTTTGCTGAAATCTTTTCTCCTCGTCAGGATGCTTTTCCCCTCTCCAGATTCAAACCTGTAGAAGGGCTCTCCACGAGCAAGGCAAATATTCTTCTTTTTGCTTATCGTGAAAAATATTCTTTGGCATTTTGGATCTCAAAATGGCAGTTACCAGTCAGTTTCACTAAGCCTTTCGCATATGTCTTAACAATTAGTGTCAACACAGTTTTCATTGAATAACATTGCATTAATAATACTTATTGTTTTTACCTTCTTTTTTTTCCGTGAAGTGTCGCCCTCAGTTTCGTTTTTGTCATTTACAACTAGTACTGCGCGTTCGATTTCTTGCAGATTTCCTATTATTTCAGTTACTCACACTTCGCTTCTAAAATCTAGTGCATTTAAACCATCCACAAAATCACTCATTTTCTTCAAAACACTCACGCAAACTCTTCAACACCTATCCTGCTGATTAGTTGAACTGCACTTACCGGCGTATATTTCGATAATGCATTGGCAGGAACAGCTTCACTGTTGCGTACGCGTTCGCTACAGAGCAGCCAACCTAACTCTGTATAAGAAATATATCCCTTCTAACGCTAACAAACTGAAATTTAGCTTTGAATGTCTAGACTGTTAATCTGATGTCAGTTGGAGTGCTTTGCATCCGGACACGGCACGGCGACAGCCATGTCTATTGAACTTGCCGAGTTTTGCAAACGTTGGACATTTAACGGGCTTTGCACCTGACGACAACGTGCAGTTTGCCGTTTTTAAGTGAACAGGATTTTCCTCACCCATTTTCAACGGTTTATAGCGGGTTTCCCACGCTGAAACCCATTCCGTCGTCTAGGTGCTGATAAAATCAATTCGGAAGTGTCTCAACTCCAAATCGACAAATAATTCTTTTAGCGGCTTTTGCATGTGGGCTACTCATTAGAGTTTTATGAATAGTCCTCGCATCTGGATAGAATATAGTATTCGTTTCTGCGGTGAGCTACGAAATCTTTCAAACATACCCGATGATCTCAAAAATCTGGGCGAAACTGCCAAGTTGCGAGCCAGTTTTTTTAACGTATTAGCGAGAGTGGAGTACATTTTCCTTTTGAGATAACTGCAGTTAGAAAAATGTACAGAACTGAGGTCAGATGATCCTGGCAGGCAAGATACAGGCCTTTCTCGACATATTCACCTAGGACACCTAGGACCACGTTAGTGTCTTCAATGTCGCCTCAAACTAGCTGCAAAACGTGATGGTTTCGCAACATGCATCACCTGAATTCCCCAAGCAAGACCAGGTGTGAAATTTTAATCTATTTAATAGCAGACTTAATCGAAACTTTTATACAGTAAGTACATTTATACTACTTATGGTAATTTACATACTGATTTTAGTGGACTCTCGTCGTAATACATTCGCCATTATCAACGAAGGGTCTCGTATATTTCCAGACGTGCCCCTTTTCACTGCGATTACGGTACAATGGTATATACACATACATACACTCGAAGACATAAAAGAAAGAAGGGCCTCGCGATGACGTAATTATCCAAATGGGATAAAAATCCGTATAATTCGCGTAAATGTACAGAAAAACAAATGATTACAATTTCAGAGAAACTGTATGTTTTATTCAAGAGAAAGAGTTTCACAAATTGAGCAAGTCAGTTCACGCTTTAGTCAACATCTTAAGCAAGCAGATATTTGGCTTTGCACTAATTGACAGAGTTGCTGGATGTCGTTCGAATGGTCACCGAGGCAAATGGTTCGAGGGTTGGAAGGTCCTGTCCATAATGCTCCAAACATTGTCAGCTGGGGTGAGATCCGTCGACATTACTGGCAATGGTAGGGTTTGGCCACCACTAAAACAAGTAGTTGAAACTCTCTCCGTGTGCCGACAGGCATTATCTAACTGAAATGCAAGACCAGGACGGTTTGCCATGAAGTGCTACAAAACGGGTCGTATAATATCATCGACGTACCGCTGTGCTGTAAGCGTGCTGCGAATGACAACCTAAGCGGTCTTGTGATGAAAAGAAATGGCACACCAGACGTTTACCGCCGGTTCTCGGGCCGCGTGGCGACAGTCAGTCTGGTATCCCACTGCTGTTCAGGGCGTCTTCAGCCTGAAATCTCACTGACCGGAATAGAATTGCCTTCAGTGATGAGTCCCACTTCGAAATGAAGCCAGATTACCAGCGAAGACATGTCTGGAGACGGCCCAGACACTGGTAAGATACCAACCTGACTATCGCCCGCCATACTGCCCAAAATCCAAGAGTGATGGTCTTTTCTTGTTGTAGAAGGACTCCTTTGGTTGTCTTACCAGTGGTACTCCGACGATACTCTACACCCTATATTGCTGCATTTCGTGACAAACCATCCTTACTTGCATTTCAGGCAGACAATGCCAACACGCACGCGGCAAGAATTTCTGCTGCTTCTCTTCGTGCTAGCCAAACCATACTCTGGCCAGCAATGTTACAGGATTTCTCCACATTTGGTAACGTTTGTTGCATTGTAGACAGGGCGCACCAACCATCTCGGCATTTCTTTTTCTTGATTGGTGGGTGACCTAACAAGTGTATATTACCTTCGAGTTTGTCTAAGAAACTGTTAGTTAGAAAGCAGCACTAACTAATTCTCACATATTTATCACACTGTTTTCTATTATCTTAAATCGTGTAACTATCAATGGGAAGCAAAGAGTTACGCCATTGCTAATAACTCAAACAGTCATATTCAGAGATTTATCACATCCTCATCTTCCATTGCCCACTTTCATTAGTCATAAGCATGTGAGTAGGACATTGTCATATATCATTGTTAAGCGTGCCCTTTGTTCAGGTGTTACATCCGCACGCACAACTGCGCCGTGTTCTACTGTTTGGCATTACAACTTGCATGCAACGATCACATTTTAAAATGGTTCTGAGCACTAAGCGACTTAACTTGATCACATTTAAAAGCTGTGATCACATTTACTATGTACGTATATTAACGATGCACATTCCGCAATATACTGGATCATTGGCTGATGGAGTCTAATTATTAGACGCTTGCTTCAGAAATATTTACCCTTTCAACATGGCATGCAATTCCACCACGTAATGACTACACGGGACTGTGAGATGAATTTTTCTAAGGTCCCTACTATAGTATCAGAATGCATTTCGTACATGTTTCTGTGTAGTTTATTAAACTTTAAATGCTCTACATGCGCCCTGTGGTGTACGTACACATAATAATTGTGTGTATGGACTGACAGGCGCTAAATTAAACAGACATTTGTACAACTGATGCAGATAGCGTGCTGTTGTTCGGATGTCTATGTCTTACAGTTGTTGTGATGAATTCTAGTATTCCATTTGTTCATTCCATTTGTATCTTGTAAGAAGGGACGGTAGTGATCACAGTCACGATGTTCATTAGCTTGTTCTAATATTATGGACACATGATACACGTTTATTAATGTCTCCTACCCACCTCCTCACACAAACACACACACACACACACACACACACACATACATACATACATACATACATACACACATGCACACACTCACCCTTGCATACACACATACACAACCTAAGTAAAATACATTGCAACATGTCACACAATTTGCAGTGTACGTGCGACGTTCGTAGAGCACCACGATGAGTTTGCAATACTCTCCTGGCTACAAAACTACACGGCTTTAAACCCATCAGGAAACTCTGAGACCACCTCGATCAGGCTTTTCGCACCATTGTTCCTCAAACAGAAACCTCGCGCAGCTGGCCACAGCGCTAGGGGCGGCATGGCTGCACATCCCTGTTAGTACCTTTCAAAAGCTCGTTGACCCTTTTCCTGCACGTCAGGCACCATTTCGCGCTGCCAAAGGGTGTTATTCAGTCTTTCGACAATTGGTTCAAAAATGGTTCAAATGGCTCTGAGCACTATGGGACTTAATATCTGTGGTCATCAGTCACCTAGAACTTAGAACTACTTAAACCTAACTAAACTAAGGACATCACACACATCCATGCCCGAGGCAGGATTCGAACCTACGACCGTAGCGGTCACGCGGTTCCAGACTGAAGTGCCTAGAACGGCACGGCCACACGGCCGGCCGAGTTTCGTCACGTTATAGTGACTAGATATAGCACATATGTGTGGCCCATGTATGTAGCTTACAATAACGCTATATGCGCCCTGTAGGGCACATACATGTATCAATTATGTATGTGAAATGATGGGCGCTATATCAAAGAGACATTTGAGCAAAGACAACAGATGGTATGCTGTTATTTGTCTTAGAGTTGTTCCAATGTACCCGTTTTGTGACATTTTGTAACTTATATCCTGTATCAAAGTTTTGGTTAAGAACAACCAACACCCATTAAATATTTGCATTAGTAATCATCACCTGTCTATTATGTATCTATGCGTCTACCGGTTTCGATCATAGACTTTCATGACACAATGTCTGCCAACATCAGAAGCGAATACGTGTAATTTACACGAAGACAATGTCACGTCATATATATATATATATATATATATATATATATATGTGTGTGTGTGTGTGTGTGTGTGTGTGTGTGTGTGTGTGTGTGTGTGTGTCTAGCACTATAGGGACATGTATCACAGAGTAACATAAATACACTCTAAGATAATAAAAAACGACGAAACGTGACGGAAATATCAGAATAGGACGGAAGTCGGTAGTTGTGATATATATGTACTGACAAGCATACGATTACATATTCAGGAAAACTGAATTCAATACTCAAGAGAAAGAGCCTCACAGACTAGACAAGTAAATAATGACTTGGTCTATCTTTGGTCCTTATGTGAGCGGTTATTCTGATTCTCGTCAAAATCCTGAAATGGTTGGAGCGGCCTGCCCTCAATGCTCCAATTGTCCTATATTTGGGAGAGATCTGGCTATAGTGGGATTTGGCAAATACGGTGACAAGCAGTAGAAACTGTCGCCTTGTGCAGGCTGGCGTTATCTTGCTGAAGTGTAAGCACGGAGCCGGCCTGAGTGGCCGAGCGGTTCTAGGCGCTTCAGTCTGGAACCGCGCGACCGCTACGGTCGCAAGTTCGAATCCTGCCTCGAGCATGGACGTATGTGATGTCCTTAGGTTAGTTAGGTTTAAGTAGTTCTAAGTTCTAGGGGACTGATGACCTCAGATGTAAAGAACTATCCGAATCGGACGGTAGTCGGTAGATGTGACGTATACTTACAGACAAACAAATGAGTAGAATTTCGGAAGAACTGGTTTCAATACTCAAGAGAAAGAGCCTCACAAGCTACTGAAGCCTTGGTCCCCCTTTGGCCCTTAAGCAAGCAGTTATTCTGCTTGTCATTGATTGATAGAGTTGTTGGATGCTATCCTCAGGGACATCGTGCCAAATTCTGACCAATAGCCGAGTTAGATCGTCAGAATTCTTAGATGGTTGGAGCGAGCCCACAATACTCCACATGTCCAATATCTGGGAGAGGTCTGACGATCTTTCTGGCCAAGGTAGGAATTGGTAAATATGAAGACAAGCAGTAGAAACTCTCGCCTTCTGCGGGTTGGCATTTTCTTGCTGAAGTGTAATCACGGGATGGCTTGCTATGAAGGACAACAAAAAACGGGAAACAAGAGAAACTCATGGCACCCCAGACCACCACTCCTTGAGAGGCCGTATGGCAGGCGACAGTAAGGTCGGAAATCCACGGATTTCCGTGGTGTCTGCCGAGAAATCTTCACTGGTCTTCAGCGTTCAGTTCAAAGCGGAACTCGTCACTGAAGACAGTTCTCCTCCCGTGAATGAGATCCCAAGCCGACGACGTGTCTGGAAACGCCCCAGTCAGCAGTGGTATACCAACATGACTGTCGTCCAACATACTAATCGACAACCAGGAATGATGATCTGCAGAGCCGTTTCTTTTTGTAGCAGGATTCGTTTGGTTGTTATACGCGGCACCTTTACAGCACAGCAGTACGTCGACGATATTGTACCTCGGTATTTTTACGATCTAACGCCCCCGTTTGACAGAATTTGGAATGGTCTACTCCGGGAGGGCATCCAACAAGTCCTTCAGTCAATACGCAGACGCAGGACTGACGGAGTACATCGAAAAAGTTCAAAGAAAGGCAGCACGTTTTGTATTATCGCGAAATATGGGAGAGAGTGTCACAGAAATGATACAGGATTTGGGTTGGACATCATTAGAAGAAAGTCGTTTTTTTTTGCGATGGAATCTTCTCACAAAATTCCAATCACCAACTTTCTCCTCCGAATGCGAAAATGTTTTGTTGACACCGACCTACATAGGGAGGAACGATCACCAAGATAAAACAAGGGAAATCAGAGCTCGTACGGAAAGATATAGGTGTTCATTCTTTCTGCGCACTATACGAGATTGGAATAATAGAGAATTGTGAAGGTGGTTCGGTGAACCCTCTGTCAGGCACTTAAATGTGATTTGCAGAGTATCCATGTAGACGTAGACGTAGAATAACTCCTTGCATTAGGGCCAGGTGTGGACCTGTGCGTTACTGACTTGCTCAATATCTGAAGTTCTTATTCTTGATTAAATTACCCAATTTTTTCTGATATTGTAATCATTTGTTTGTACATGTACACCGTATCTACCGATTTCCGTCCCATTCAGGTAATTCCGTCAGGGTGTGTCGCTGCTTTGTCTTGGAGTGTACATGAAACAAGCAAAGAAAATCATCAGTAAGATACCATCACAGAACGTTGTCCATGTGATATTTCCACTGGTGGTAAAAATTTAACTTTATAACAGAGAAATATTGTACCAGCTGCTAAAAGTTAAACGGAATATCTCTAATGAATATCTTTGTTAAAATTAAATCGTTAGCTAGTGACAGTGGACGTTCCTAGTGTTGACACAACAAGCAAACGACAAGACATCAGCAACAGTAAAACCTAGTAATTTTTTAAAGGTGCCAAGTAAAACATAAGTGGAGTTCATACTGTAAATACATCGTACAGTGGATAGAGGCTGAGCCACCATAAAACTTAAATCTGTACAATAAATAATTCTCGGTCTATAAAGATTAATTGAAGAAACACATAGTTCATTAAATGTCAGTGTAACATTGTTAAATAACTTAGACGATTTAGCCCATCCTGTTATGTAACATTTGCTCATCATATGAAAATATTCAGACTAGACCAGTGAACCTAAACGTATTTACGAAATAAAAGAATTGTGTAGGTACAATACTTCATTGGAGATACTTTCAATAATCTGAAAGCCGTAATGGTATTTAGTCTGTGAACTAGCATGGATAAATAATATAGTTAATCAAGTGAAAAACCGGGTGAATATACATGTAGACCGCGGGCTACACATCATTTTTTCTAAATGTATAGGTCCACTATAGTCAAGAAGTTAGTATATGGTTTCCTATTATAGTGCAAATGTAAATCTAAAGTAAAGTTAAAAGTACAACGTATATGTCATACCGTGAGATGTTAAAACAATAAACTGAGCTCTGTCATCTTTTACTGGAAGTAAATGACTAGCTGTCAAACTCAGGTATTAAGAGCGGAAAATATAATCCTTAGTGAAATGAAGATACAATACCACCGTCTATGTGGACCTCGGGCTACGTATCATTGTTACCAAATACAGTATACAAGATGAACCAGAAATCGACCGACAAATTTTCAAAGCTTGTTCAGGGATACCTTCCGAGTATCTTGGTATGAGAGACCCACGGTCTCCGGCGGCACGTTACGTAGTTATTGCATTTGGTTTGCTTTTTTGCCCCCGCTGTCTTTGTATCTTTATTATACTGAAAACAGTGCACAAGAGTGAAAATGTCGGCGGCATGCGCTGTGTCTCTTGTTGGGAAATAAACTTGTTCCATTGACTCACGGTACTAGCTGTTGTCAACAGTAATTCCAACAGTAGTACTCACTCTCCACTTGGCATTAGGTATTGCTTGGTTCTATTACGAGTTTGGTTTCGGACAGTGCTATTTGTACGTTTCTGTTCTCCTTGTACATTTTGTTAGTTATACAGGGTGCGTCAAAAAAATGTATACACTCTTTGAAGCGTCATAGAAAATTTATTTCCCGTTCTACAATGTTAAATTTCTGGAAATGGAAAGCTTAAAGTCCAATTGGAAAAATAAGTGTACTTTGCAAATGTGATTAATGTTCAAACTGGTGGCCTTCAGCATCAATACATTTCTGAGTACGAGTCACCACTGATTCCGTACATTGTAACAAAGTGTCCAATGAGATTTCTGCGCACACCGCCTGAATCTCATTCCAAAGTGTGTCCAGGTTACGTGGTTTACGTTTGTACACCTCATCTTTTACTGTGCCCCATAAGAAGAAATCCAGCGGCGTGAGGTCTGGAGAGCGTGCAGGAAACTCGATTGGTCCCCTGCGTCCTATCCACTGGCCTGGCACATTGTGATCCAGGTAGGCTCGTACTTCCCTATGATAGTGCGGCGTGGTGCCAACTTGTTGGAAATAAAACTCATCATTGCCGTATATTGCACGAATGACAGGGAATATGGAGTCGGCAAGCATTGTTAGGTACGTTTCTCCAGTACCTTCAAAGCGGAAAGGCCCAATGAGTCCTCTTGCAGACAAACCACACCACACATTTACACCAGGTAAATTCACAGCCTTTTCAACTGTAATGTGAGGATTATCTTCAGCCCAGTACACACAACTGTGCCTATTGACAGTTCCATTGAGTTTGAATCGGGCTTCACCCGACCAAATTATGCTACCCATAGATCCCGGTTCACGTCTCACCAACTTCTGAACCCATTCACAAAATTCTAACCTTCGATCTGGATCGTCGTCACTTAGCTGTTACACCAGCTTTGGAATGTACACACGAAACTTGCCTTTCTTCAGCACTTGCATTACTCTCACGTGCCACTTGCCTTGAAGATTTTTGAGGCGACCGTTCAAACAGTTCCAAGACCGCAGTTGTGGAATCATCACTTGTAGCTGCACGAGGTCGCCCTGATCGACCTTTATGCAGATCACACACTGTTCCACGAATTTCGAATTTGTCTCGTAGATGTGTAATTGTTAACCTAGAAGGTGGTTCTGCAGCATACTCACTTCTCCACTGTCTTGGAACCACAGCTACATTATCAAACTTCCAGTACCACTTAATTATCTGTTTCCACGCTTCAAAGCTCAAACGCACGTCAGCCATATTGCAATTACTTCCTTGCCACTGCTGCCACCTGTTGAAGAAACATAACATTACTTTCTCACAGATATTTAACCTTGTAGAACGGGAAATAAATTGTCTATGACAGTTCAAAGTGTGTACACATTTTTTTGACGCACCATGTGTATTACAGGCTTATTCGGTATTGTGCTTTAATTCAAACAGAAACTGTAGTAAGCAGGGTCACAAACCGAATAAATCATAATTATGTATTACTCTTTGACGTACGATTCCTCATACCAAAATACTCAGAAAATATTTCTTAAAAACCTCTGAAAGTCTGTCGGTGGAGTTCTGGTTCACCCTGTATAGGTCCGCAATTAGCGTGAAGTAGTACATCTTACATTATCAAATTATACATGTGGATTTACCTTTAAATTTGCATCCGTAATATGATAATGCTTCATATAATACTTCTCAGCGATTGTGGACCTATATATTCAGCAATAATGATGTGTAGCCTGAGGTCTGCATAGATGGTGGGATACTTCACTTAATTCCCCTCTTACTACCTAATGCCATTATAACATTGACATTCAGATATCCCAGTGTGTTATAATCTCACATTTGCAACCAGTAACGGATGACAGAACTCATGTTATTGACTACCTTGTGTCGTTATAACGTCGGCTTTCTGCTACCTACATGTGACACCTGTACATTTGCATCGAGTAAAAGATGACATCTAGCCCGAGATCTACATGTACATACTTTTTTCACTTAATTAACTGAATTATTTCCCTATGATATTACTTTGTGTAAAGACAGTTATGTCTTTCAGCTTATTATCAACATCTGCTATAAACTTTTGCACCTACACTCTTTTTTATTTTGTGCATATGTTTAACTCGGCTGGTCTAGTTTGAATACATAGAAGCATAGGTTAAATCGTCTAAGTCATCTGACAATACTATGTTTCCATTTAAAGAGCTATATGGTTCTTTAATTAAACTCTGTAATACCTGGCTTTATTTATTGTATAAAGCTAGGCTTTATTATGGCTCAGCTTCTATCCACAAAAAGGTGTATTTCTAGTACGAATTCCATTGTTGTTTTACTTGACACCCTGTACGTGACGTAACACACTTACATTTGTTTAAAAAGTTAGTAGATTTCCCTTTTGTAGTCTTTTTGTTTGTCTGCAATGTCAACACATTTAACTTCCACTTTCACTAGTTATCGATTTAATATTATCGAAGATATTCAACAGAGATATTTTACTAAACTCTTTGTTGTTGATATAACATCTCTCTGTCATAAAGTAACGTTTTTACCGCCAGTGGATGTTTCACAGGCAGTATATCTGTGATGGTACATTATAGACGATTGCCTTCGCTTGTTTCAAATATTTATGCCCCTCCATATTTCTCGTCACTTTGGTATTAATCAGCATTATTCTGTGTTACTACTGTAAATGCTGCACTCAACTATTGATTGTTGACTTTCACTACGATAATTTTGAAGTTATATAAGCCCAGAAGGAACATGAAGCATACTTTCCATGATTTGTTTTCACACCGTAAGTACAGATATGTATGGTATACCGCTATTTTATCCACATTACATTATTTTCGTGTTCATTAAATGTATTAACTTTTGATGTTGACAGACGTACTGTGATTCTGGTCTAAGACCAAAACCTTTAGACATATAGGCATATAATAAACAACTATGGTGAGTAATGTATTTTATCAAAGACATATTAGGTAGTTTATTTCATAAGTGTAGCAGTATCGCTTGTCTACTAATCAACCTTTCCCACAAATTAGCTATTTGTTGCTGTCCATTTCTAAACTTTAGAGTTATGTTTGTTGTGACTTTCTAGCGTCTATTATGTAATTATTATTGTACATCTCCTTTGATAATGCTTGGTTATAAATCACTTAGTAATCTATTGGACAGAGACTGGTTACTTTATATAATGTAAGAACACTTGAATCTCCTATATTTGCAGTATATTAGGAACATAATTTGGTTGATTCCCTTTTACCGTCTCATTCCACTAACCTTCATCAATACACAAAGTCGATAAATAATCCACGTTAAAAGTGTCTCACTACTAGAACATTTTAATCATCAGTGATAATATACTATGGATGTTTGATTATATGTCATATTATTCTTTTAGCTAAAAGAGTCGTCTAAACTTGGTTGTTAACTTGTAGGGCAATCATGGAACAGATCTTAGATTTCAGTGTGACGTCACCCTCAAACTCATTCGAGTAGAAGCAATGTTAGGATTCTACAAGGAAATTAACAGTGGACTTCTGGGTAAAATCATCACAGAATTTATTTAAAACGATTTGGGGAAACCTTGCGAAACTTAATCAGTTTAGTGAGGGGCATATTAAACACTCTCCTCGTGACTATGCAATTCAACACGACCTCTTCTTTTCACACTTTCCGCGTTTATATTGAAAAAAAATGTGTAATAAACAACTACGTAAATGATTCTGTGCAACTTCACTATTAAGATTTTGACTTAGAACTATGATGTACCAGCATTCGTATAAAAAATTCGACCTTCAAATTGTCTAAGAATACGACCCGGTAATAGTGCATCACGAAAGTTTATTAAATTAACTATAACTGTATTAAATGCACTCATAAGACACGAATGTAATATCTGACTTTCTTTGCCTAACTTCTATTATTTGGCTACAAGAGAATCACGCGTATACTGAGAGCAAATAGAAATACCGCATATTTATATTTGGCAGATCGATAAATTTCAGTACGACTCCCTAGCTGTTACAGTATTAGCGAAATTTATAAATTCTGGACTACTTCAACAAGCATTTCGTTATCACACAACTATGAAGCACACTGTGAAACGTATTGCCAGCACCAGAAGACATGAGAACATTATACTTAATCAACACAACATACGTCGGGAAGAAACATCCGTGTCTAATTTGGGCTACTGCTTGCATTTTGATAAAATACGTTCGCAAAGCATTTGTTGCTAATTAGCACCTCCGAAGCAAATAAGTTCTACTTACTTCCCCACTTCTGGTCTAAGACATTACTTGTACATTTTGCTCTGCAGCCAGTAATCTGGAAGTATCTCAAGAACTATTATGAACCTCTGCATTCGCGCATCCCGAGGGATTGAAGTGGAGGCCATACATGTTTGGAAAGTTATGTTTGGTCCTCACTTCTTTCCCTCGGTGTACGCGGTAATCGCCACGTAAGGATTAGCTAGTGCAAGACGACAGGTGACCGTTTTCACGCCTTCCACGTTTCCTATTAAAACACATTGTAGAATAAATAACGACATAAAGGATTCAGTGCAACTTCACTATTAAGATACTTCAACGGGCGTTACGATATCAAGTAAATATGAAGCACACTGTGAAAACACCTGCGAGTACCAGAAAACATGAGAATATTATCTCTAATCAGGACAACATATGTCTTGAAGAAATAGACCATGGGTAATTTGGGCTATTGCATGCATTCTGGTTTGGGCAACGGCCTTGCCGCAGTGGATCCACCGGATCCCGTCAGATCACCGAAGTTAAGCGCTTTCGGGCGTGGCCGGCACTTGGATGGGTGACCATCCGAGACGCCGTGCGCTGTTGCTATTTTTCAGGGTGCACTCAGCCTCGTGATGCCAATTGAGGAGCTACTCAACCGAACAGTAACGGCTCCGGTCAAAGAAAACCATCATAACGGCCGGGAGAGTGGTGTGCCGACCACACGCCCCTCCTATCCGCATCCTCATCTGAGGATGACACGACGGTCGGATGGTCCCGGTGGGCCACATGTGGCCTGATGACAGAGTGCTTTTTATGCATTCTGGTGAAGTATCCTCGCAACGCATTTATTGCTAATCAGCACCTCCGAAGCACGTAAGAAGCCACACTTTTTCCCCAGAGTTTTACCTCGGACGCTAACAGTCTGACAGTTATTACTTATAAATTTTTGTCTGCAGCCAGCAATCTGGAGGTATCTCAACAACTACAGTGAACCAACGTGTTTCGCGCATCCCGAGAGATGGAAGTGGAAGCCATACATGTTTGTGAAATACTCTCTGGCGACCGCTTCTGTCGCTCGGTGTGCGAGATATTCTCTAAGCGGGGATTAGCCAGTGTAAGGTGACTGGCGACAATTTTCTCATGAGTGGGGCAGTGCTACTTGACTCAGCTTTGTTTGTTCTACCAATAACGTGAAGTTCTGAGGTGGTTGTACATTAGATAACATACCTGAGACGGGAAAATACTGGTAACGACTCAATTTAAAAAGTTTTCAGCCGATTGCTATACCTCACAAGATACTCAGATTTCTGTTAATTTTTCTTTTTAATTTGTAAAAATACGGAAGAAATATTATGGATACGTCGTTTCTACAAAGAGTTGCGTGTATATAAGAGAAATTTCCTGTCTGCTGGTGATCAAGTGTGGTTGCAAGCTGAGTGTATCATTAGATGAAACCTCGCTATGAACTAAACTGCACATTCATAAAGTAAATTTATTTATTCCATTCTGTGTTTATTAAAGGGTTTTAATTCCTCGTAGGTCCAGTAAAATTGTTGGCACATTCTGTATTACTCATAGTCTAATGAAACGGTACATTTTTATGATTCAGTATCAGCTTCAACACACCATGAATGTTAGTTTATGTACTATACCTTCCGCTACCTAAAGAAGCTGTGTAACAAAATTGCAGACCAAAGCGAATGGAAGTGCGTAAACTAAATAAGCTGCCATCTTCATACGTACTGCGTAAGTGGGAAAACGCACAATTAATTTAAGGCATGGAAAAATTAAATTAATATTTTCTGACGACCATGTTAAACTGCCTCCTCCTGACTGTCCAATGTTTACACCAGTTCACTCCCTCACACTTTCCATTCTGTCGTACCTCTCAAATTTTCTAACAATTAACTACGTGCAACGTGTATTATACTGACTTAACAGCTATAGTGAATCAATATTCTCTATACCGTTTTGAGAAACTCGCTGAATTTACATCATGTATAAATGATATACAGTAAAACCGCATGAGGAACGTCCTTTTAAAATAAATAGACTGTAGACTATTTACAATAAATGCACCGATTAGTGGGCTCGGCACAAGCAGCAAGAGACATGAGAATAACGTCGCAGGTCAAACTCAACATACAGTAGACGGACAAGAATATAAAAATACAACGATGACTGGCTGCTTCAACAATAATGCAGATGCTAGTCAGCCTGCATGTTGCGCTGTCGTATTTGACCACGAACAGCAACGTTCTCAATACATTGCAAGTATCTGTCATGGTCAGAACAGTGTTTTATGTAGTTGTGAGTGCAGCATGTCGAAGCTAAGTGAATTCGAACGTGGGTATGTCATTGGTGCTCGTATGATGCTTCCCCAACCAAGGAAGCTGAAGTGTTTGATGCTTCGAGAGGCACCGTATGAAAGATGTGTACTGCATAAAGGGAAATCGGAAAAACATAATGGACTAAGCTACAAAACGGACAAAAGTGTGTTTTGAGTTGTCGTGACAGACGGTCACTGAAGACGTCGACAAAGGCTGAAGTCGCTGCAGAAATAAATGTCGCATAAGTGAAACATGTCAGAACAAAAACAACTTGAAGGGTGCTCCTTAAGCAAGAAAATCCAGAGCGATCTGGAATTCCATCCACTCATCAGAGATCTAAATACCAGTAACAGGAAAACGTGGTGCCAAAGTCACAAAATCTGGACTACGGAGCATTAGGTCCGATGATTCTTGTTTCACCAAAAAAAATCCAAAGGTGTGTGAAATCTTACGGGACTTGACTGCTAAGATCATCAGTCCCTAGGCTTACACACTACTTAACCTAAATTATCCGAATGACAAACACATACACCCATGCCCGATGGAGGTTCAAATGGTTCAAATGGCTCTGAGCACTATGGGACTTAACATCGCTGGTCATCAGTCCCCTAGAACTTAGAACTACTGAAACCTAACTAACCTAAGGACAGCACACAACACCCAGTCATCACGAGCCAGAGAAAATCCCTGACCCCGCCGGGAATCGAACCCGGGAACCCGGGCGTGGGAAGCAAGAACGCTACCGCACGACCACGAGCTGCGGACCCCGAAGGAGGACTCGAACCTCCGCCGGGACTAGCCCCACAATCCATGACTGTAGCTCTTTAGACCGCTCGGCTAATCCCGCGCGGCTCTTGTTTCACCATCTCGAACTTCGAGTCGAGTTGATTTCCCAATAGTGAGACATGACAGGAATTCGATGATGATTGGCATTCGTATCGTGGTATACCGTGGGCACCATATTACTCTTGGCAAGTCTACATCTACATAAATAATTCACAAACCACCTGACGGTGTGTGACGTAAAGTACTTCTGGTGCCACTAACTAATCCTGCCTTCACTGTTCCGTCCGTGACGGCGCATCGGAAGAATGATCGTCGTGAAGCCTCTCGATGAGCTCTAATTTCTCGATTTTTCCCTTTGTGGTCATTTCGCGAGATGTACGTGGGAGAATGTAATACGTTGTCCAACTCTTCCCGGAAAGTACACTCCCGAAATTTCAATAGCAAACCTCTCCCTGAAGCCCAATGCATCTCTTGTGGCGTCTACCAACTGAGTGTGTTGAACGTCTTAGTAACGTTCTCATGCCTACTAAATTATCCCTTGACGAAATGCGCCGCTCTTCGTTGCATCTTCTCTGCAGACCGTTATTCTTCTTCTTCTACAAACCGATATTGTCTTCTGGCCTTGATACATTCTTACAGAACAGCCTCAAGGAGCTTATACTACATACACAATATACGAAGTAGACAGTAACGGACCTATTATACCTCACTGGGGTATTCCCCGAAATTACCTGTACACCTGAAGATTTTGTTCCTATTAGGGCGACGTGTTGAGCTCTATCTGCAAGTAAGTCGTGAACCCAGTCGCAAATCTGTTCAGATACTCCGGAAGCTTGTAGTTTCTCACTAAATGACAGTGCGGGATAGTATCGAATGCCTTCCTGAAATCAAGAATCGCTGCATCAGCCTGAGTGCCGATCATTACAGCACTGTGGATCTCATGGAGGAAAAGAAGGAGTTGAGTTTCGCAAGTTCTCTGTTCACGGAATCCATGTTGTTTTTTACAGAGGTAGTATTCCTTCTCGAAAAACGTCATAATACAAGAGCTTGAATGCCGGCCGGGATGGCCGAGCGCTTCGAGGTGCTACAGTCTGGAGCCGCGCGACCGCTACGTCGCAGGTTCGAATCCTGCCTCGGGCATAGATGTGTGTGATGTCCTTAGGTTAGTTAGGTTTAAGTAGTTCTAAGTTCTAGGGGACTGATGACCTTAGAAGTTAAATCCCATAGTGCTCAGAGCCATTTGAACCAAGAGCTTGAAACATGTTCCCTAAGTCAGTAAAAACTGACGTCAACAATGTAGGCCTATAATTATTTAGTGTTACTGCCAAGGATTATGTGAATAATTTGGCTGACCAGCTCCATCTCATGGTACAATATTTCTTCCCCAACGGTGGCGCTGTGTTCCAACATGACACGGCCCTTGTTCACACATGTTATTGCCTATAACTGCTTCTGCAACTCCTGGCCACTACAATCACCAGGTATCAGTGTCATTGAGTCTTTATGGTTTACTTTGGGGAGAAGGATGCGTGGTCGCTATCTAACTCGATCGTCGTTATCTTAACGTGAAACTATTTTGAAGGAAACGTAGTGTAAGAGTAGCTTGAAAAGTACACATGACCTGTATTTATCCAATACGAGACGACTGGAAGCTTTCTAGAATGGCGTCGGGTCTCCTACAAAGTATTAAACATGGTAAGGTGTTGTCTTAGGTACCGGCGTACATTTGTAAAACCCTGTACATTTTCTGGGGGAAGTTTCTCTCACTACGTATTCGCGACCGATTAAAACCTGCGGAGAACATAGGAAGCCGCGCCTGATTCCCGAACAACTTGACCCTGAATATTGTGTTTGTCCGTTATTAATTGTACCTTTTTCCCCGCAGCCAGCAAACTCGAACTTTCTTAACAACTGCTGTCAGCCTACGAGTTTCGTGTATTCCGCCCAAGAGTGGTGGAAGTCAACATGATTTCAAAGTATTGTTTGTTTCCTCTGCTTTTGGGCAGAACGCACCATAAGTGGTACGTGTAGAGCAACCAGTATAAGGAGAAAACAATCGTCATTAACGCCACAACAGCTGTTGACCATCATCCCAAGAGGTAACGCCGTGCTCCTCTACATGGTATCTCGTGTTAGTGTGCTGTGTTACATAGGTGAGATAGTAAACCAATGGTAAGTAGAGAATTCGTAACATATTCAGTCGGCTATATGAGGCCATACAGTGCAAGGATATCCGTTAATATATCTGTTGAGCAACGAAACCTATTGAACACAAATTATGAACACATCTATTGTAAAAGTTTCTGTATTAATGTAATACATTTTTATCGCGTACAGGCGAAGAAGATGATCAGCCGTGTAGTCGTATCAGACAATTCTCCACGGCATGATTTCAAGTCGAGAATCACTGATTCGTATGATCTTTTACCAGACTGCCTATAAACACCACGGTGTCGATGTGACGTCCATTCACAGAAGCTACACTCGTTTGTGATCACCCTCTAGTGTTCCAGTAGACTCTGCGCCAGTCTCTATTGTGTGTCGTAGGGTGCGAGGGGTAAACGGCACATTCCAACTCGATGTCTCAACCGAGATCCTTCCAGTTATCTGTTCCCCACGGTCCGCAGTGTCACATTACCTGTAATCATTGCCGGTGTTTTAGCTCCTGTCATCTGTCTATTCGTGATAGCACTTCGAACAAATAGATGAATTTCGTGCGGCGTAGCCATTCTGGAGGACTCGTACCTACTCTTGAAGTCACACGGCAGATCTGAACCCACCTATTCACCGTTCGGTTGTGCTGCCACTGCGCTAGAGGCCAAAGCCGTGCGCCGCGCCACATTTATCCGCCCGAGCCCGGTTGCGGGCAACCGTTCCGCGGGTAGTCGAGCTTCAGAGTACCGGCAACTTAGTGTGCGAGTCGCGATGCGCTGTCCAGGTCGACGGCTCGTCGAGTACCAGGTACCAGGTCTAGCCAGGGTCTCAACAAGGCTCCGTGCAGTCGGGAAACAGGCAGCGCTCGGAAGGCACCACACACTTACGAAATGCAGAATTGCTTTCTGTATCGTCTCCACTCAGAGAATCGTGAACGTTTTATGTGCTAGCAACAGGGCTTTCTCTATCCTTTACAAAGAAAAATAACGCCTAATGTAAAATGATGGATGTAACACAAAAAAGTACTTACTGTGACATGAAAGTACATGAATTCAACGAAATTGGTTTAATAGTCCTAATGCTTTTATAATGTTTTACATTTCAGCTATACCATATCAAAAGGGCTGATCTAGCTTTTGCACAGTGGGTAGCTCTAGTATGCAGCTTTGAAGTATTTTACACTTCTCCGCTAATCTAAAAGTTTTCATTACGGAACTGACTGGCTCAAAGATTCCTTGAAATTCATTGAGGAGGATCTGCCTGCTTTACATGTGACTCAGCTTTGAACTCAGGAACAACAGAAGGCAAAGACAGTTTCAGATTACTTCGCTGTGAAGTATGTGTCTGGATATGCATCTCATAAACGTGTAAGAAAGTAAAGTCCATTCGCACATATATGTGTACGAGACAGGTAATAAACTTGTTACCGCTTTATTTGATAGCTTTGGAAACTCCGTCATTAAGCTTAACCAGAAACTTATCGGCGATAAAGACTTATTTTCCGTAACTTAGTCACTGGAGAGTCCAATATTATTGTCTTTCCAATGATTGCCAATCCAGTTGCTATCACTAGATAGAACAGAGTAATACTGTTTGAAATTTTCCAAATCCCTTTAATTTTTCCTTAATTTTATTCTTGACATGATCGTTCGAAGTAAGATGAATTTCTACTAGGAAATAGTGAAGTGTATCGAACGACTCAATTTCATTGGAATTCAGACGGATGTCCCAAACGGCAACGGTTTTAATGAACGATTCATACGGTCTTGCACATTACGCAGATTTATGTTTGGTCTGTGAAGTAATAAATTTCAACTGTTGAGTTTTTTAACAAAATTTCTGTCAAATGTCAAATGAGCTACAGTCAGAAGAAAGACTTTACCTAGGGAATGGTGTATCTGGTGAGTAAGAGATAAAGTAACACGATGTGAGAACAGTTCTGCTGTGATATAAACATCTTAAATCTGTGTTACTCAATAAAAACTTTTAAATACTTGGGTTAGTATTACAAAAATTCGCTAGTTATTAGGATGACGATTAATAAAATTAACTATTTTACAGCATCGCAACGTACAGAGGTGTTTCACATGCACCTGACAGTAAACTGATTTAATGATTATAAACAATGGTGGAGATTTAAGTAACCATATTGTTGCCGGTGTTGCAAATATCAGTTATTTTAAGACCGGAGTGAAGTACTGTGGAGGCAAATATCGAGAGAAGAAGCTGGCCGCATTGTCGCAGGATCTGTACACATTTAGTAACGTTCGGAGCATTATGGGCAGAGTGCTCTACCAACCACGGAATTTTTTTTCTTGGTTAGTGGGTGATCTAACAAGAATATATAATTTATCGAGGATGTCTATGAAAATATTAGCTCGAAGGCAGGATAAACGACTTCCCATAGATTTGCCGCACTGTTTTTCATTATCTTCAAATCGTGTGACTACCCATTGTAGGCAAAGCATTACGCCCCTGTTAATAATTTTGACAGTGATATTCAGCGATTTATCACATCATCATCGTACATTGCCCACCTTTATCAATCATAAGCATGTGAATAGAATATTCTCATATCATTGTTAAGAGTGCTCTTTGTTCAGCTGTTGCATCTGGATGTATGCTGTATTATACTGTTTGGCATTCCAAATGGCACCTATCGATCATATCTACAAGCTATGATCACATTTGGTATATATGTATGTTAACGATGTAGGTTTCCTCCTATACAGGATCATTGGTTGATGGAGTCAAATTATTACACGCTTGTTTCAGAAATATTTACGTTTTCAACATGGCATTCAATACCACCACGTAGTGACTATATTTGACTCTCAGATGAATTTTTCTGAGGTCCCTACTATAGTATCAGAATGTATTACATACATGTTTCTGTGTTTCAAGTATTGTACATGCTCCGTGTATAGTACCTACACATAACAATTATATTTATGGAGTGACAGGCGCTAAATTGAAGAGACATAAGTACAATTGATGCAGCTTGTGTGCTATATGTTGGGATGTATATGTTTTACAGTTGTTGTGATTAATCTCTTTGAGATGTGGTAATTTCCTAGTAATAAGGACACATGATTCATTCCCATTGGTATCTTGTAACAATGAACTATGGTGTTTACAGTCAGTTTCTTCATCAGTTTTTTATTATGGACACATTACGTACATTTTATCAATGTCTCCTACCCCACGTCCTCACACACACACACAGACACAACAACACACACACACACACACACACACACACACACACACACACACACACACACACACACACACACACACACACACACACACACGGCCGGCCTGAGTGGCCGAGAGGTTCTAGGCGCCACAGTCTGGAACCGCGCGACCGCTACGGTCGCAGGTTCGAATCTTGCCTCGGGCATGGATGTGTGTGATGTCCTTAGGTTAGTTAGGTTTAAGTAGTTCTAAGTTCTAGGGGACTGATGACCACAGCAGTTAAGTCCCACAGTGCTCAGAGCCATTTGAACCACTTTTTTGAACACACACACGCACAGGCGCGCGCGCGCGCTTGCATGCACACATACAAAGCTAAAGTAAAATACATTGCAACATGTCACACAGCGCGCAGTGTATGTGCGACTTTCGACGAGCACTCCGATGAATTTAGCCTACTCTCCTGGCTACGAAACTACTTGGATTTGAACCCAAGAGAGGATCTCTGGCACCACCTCGATCGGGCTGTTCGCGCCTTTGAACCTCGACCAAAATTCTTTCACAACTGCCCACAGCACTAGAGGCAACATGGCTCCACATCTGTCATGCAGCATTCCGCTCTGCAAAATGCGGTTATTCAGTCTTTCGGCAGTTGGTCACATTAAGGGGGGTAGGACGTGAAACGGTCCGACTTGGAGCAGGAGAGGCACCACAGGACATTTTAATTTACACTGTCTATACTTTTACAAATAAATTCATAAAACTTTGTTAGCATGACCAGGAAGGACTCAGGATTCACACTCATAGCAGAGGAAGTTCAAACATAACAAAACAAAATTTTTTTACATGTAAAATTTCATCATTTTTTTCACTTGGTATTAGCTGCATTTGTTGCTGTAGGTACACTTTTCTTCATAAGTAAGATAAATTCTTCGATGAATTTTGCACAGCATACAAACCATACTTACAGGTGTACGAAACTCTAGAATTTACCAAATCTGTTAAAAACTGTGGTAAAAATTGAGATAATTAACTATAAAATTCGAGTTTTCTCTAAACACGAAGTTTAAAACGTAACAGTCCATTCATTTTTCCATAGATGAAATAAATTCTAGAGTTTCATACACTTGTAAGTATGGTTTGTAAGCTGTGCAAAATTCATCGAAGAATTTCTCTTACTTATGAAGAAAAGTGTACTTATAGCAACAAATGCAGCCAACAGTAAGTGAAAAATTTCATGAAATTTCACATTTAAAAAATATTATTTTTTCGTGTTTTTGATCTTCCACTGCTATGAGTGTGAATCCTGAATCCTTCCTGGTCATGCTGACAAAGTTTTATGAATTTGTTTGTAAACGTATAGACAGTGCAAATTAAAATGTCCTGTGGTGCCTCTCCTTCTCGAAGTCGGCCCGTTTGACGTCCTACCCCCCTTAACATGACTGGACAGTGCATATACGTGTGGCCCATGTATGTTGCTTGAAATAACGCTATATGCGCCTCGTATGTCACATACACGTATTTATTATGTACGTGAACCGACGGGCGCTATATCAAAGAGACATTTGAGCATAGCTAGCAGATGGTATCCTGTCATTTGTCTTACAGTTCTTCCAATGATGCAGTTTTATGGCATTTTGTAATTTATATCCCGTATCAAAAATATTTCACTCACAGCAACGACATGTTAAGTTCAAAACTTTGGTTAAGTGACAACCAATACCCATTACATACTTACGTTCCTTATGGGCTCAGATAACCTAAAAGCTGTCATAGTGAAAGTCCAAAATCAACAGTAAAGGGTAGCATTTGCAGTCGCAACACAGAATCACTATGTGGAACATTAAAGACAAGCATAGAGCGACATAAGTAGACAAAAATTTAAAAAAAAAATGACGATACATGAAGGGAATGTCCGAATGGGGCGGAAGTCGTTAGATGTGATGTATATGTACAGACAAACAAATGAGTGGAATTTCTGAAAAACTTGATTCAGTACTTAAGAAAAAGAGCCTCACAGACTATACAAACCAATAACAACTACACACACAATGCAAGACATTAACGCCTTGGTCTACCTTTGGAACTTATACAAGAAGTTATTCTGCTTGTCATTTATTGACAGAGTTGTTGGATGTCATCCTCAGCGACAAATTCTGTCCAATTGATGAGTTGGATCGTTAAAATCCTGAGATGCTTGAAGCAGCCTGCGCATAACGCTCCAAATATCGTATATATGCGACAGAACTGGCGGCCCGTCTGGCAAAGGGAGGATTTGGCAAACACGAAGATAAGCAGTAGAAACTCTCGTCTTGTGCAGGCTGACATTATCTTGCTGAAGTGTAAGCCTAGAATGGCTTGTCATGAAGGACAATAAAAAACGGAAAACAAGAGAAAGAAATGGCACCCTAGACAATCACTCCTTCTTGTCAGGCCATACGTCATGCTACGGTCATGTTGGTAATCCACAGATGTCCGTTGTGTCTACAGACACATCTCCACTGGTCATCAGGGTTCAGCTATGAGCAGGACTCGTCACTGAAGACAGTTCCTCTCCGGTCAGTGAGATTCCAGGCCGACGATGTGGATAGAGACGTGCTGGACAGCAGTGGTATACTAACGTGACTGTCGTCCATTACGCAACCCGACAACCAGGAGTGATGAAGTGCGGTAGCGGGAACCATTTGGTTGTTATCCTCAACACCCTTGCAGCGCAGCGGTACGTCGACTATATTCCTGTCCTCGCTATATTACGCTTCATTGCAAGCTATCCTTTTTTTTTTTTTTTGGTTTCGGAAAGATATTGGCCGCTCGCACACGGCGAGATTTCTACTGTCTATTTTCACATCAGCCAGTCCCTATCTTGGCCATCAGGGTCGCTGGATCTTTTCCAAAACGGGACATTCGGAGCATTATCGGCAGTGCCCTCGAATCATCTCGGTATTTTCACGATCTAACGGGCCAGGCAGACAGAATTTGGTTCGATATACATCCTATAACTCTTTCAGTCTATACGCAGACGAATAACTGCTTGCATTAGGGCCAGTTGTGGAGCAATACGTTACTGACACGTTCAGTTTGTGAAGCTCTTATTCTTGAATAAGTCGTTCAATTTTTCTGAGATATTATCATTTATTTGTACATGTACATCGTATATACCGATTTCCATCCCATTCAGGTAATTGCTTCGTGGTTTATCGCTGATTTGTCCTAGAGTGTACCACAAACGTGCAAAGACAATCGTCCATAATGTACCTTCGCAGATATATCCACTGGTGGTAACAATTTAGCTTTATAACAGAAAAATATTGTAACCGTAGCTAAGAGTTAAGTGGAATATCTATCCTCATAATTTTTAAATAAATATTACTATAAGCACATAGTGTACAGGGTGCCAAGTAAAACATCAGTGGAATTCATACTATAAAAATATAGTACTGTGGATAGAGGCTGAGCCACAATAAAACTTAAATCTGTACAAAAGAAAATAATGCTAGATATATAAAGATTAATTGAAGAATCATGTAGTTCTGTAATTGTCAATGCAGCATTGTTAAATAACTTAGACGATTTAGCCCATCCTGCTACGTAACATATGATAGTCATATGAAAATATTCAGACTAGACCAGTGAAGCTAAACGTATTTACTAAATAAAAGAAGAGAGTAGGTACAAAATTTCATAGGAGATGCTGACAATAATCTGAAAGATTTAATTGTGTTTAGACAATGCACTGGCGTGGAGAAACAATATAGTTAATTAAGTGAAAAACCGTCTGAATATAAATGTAGAGCCGGCCGCTGGTGGCCGAGCGGTTCTAGGCGCTTCATTCTGGAGCCGCGCGACCGCTACGTTCGCAGGTTCTAATCCTGCCTCGGGAATGGATGTGTGTGATGTCCTTAGGTTAGTTAGGTTTAAGTAGTTCTAAGTTCTAGGGGACTGATGACCTCAGATGTTAAGTCCCATAGTGCTCAGAGCCATTTGCACCATTTTTATAAATGTAAACCTCGGGCTACACACTATTTTTGCTAAGTGCGTAAGTCCACTATAGTCAAGAGGATAGTATATGGAATCCTATTATGCTGCAAATGTGAATCTAAAGTAAAGTTAAAAGTACAATGTATATATAATTACGTGAGATGATAAAACATAGAAATCAGCTCTGTCATCCATTACTGGATGCAAATGTGTAGTTCCCACACATGTGTTCCAGAATGTCAACGTTATAATGAAATAAGGTAGTAACAGTAATCTACATACATATTCATATGGTTCTTCACATGATCAATTTGCACTTTTTGTAAAGGTGATTATGTCTTCAGCTTATTGTCGGTATCTCCTATCAACTTTTGCACATACATTCTTTATTACTTTTTCATATGTTTAACTTGACTGGTCTAGTTTGAATATATTCATGTGAGCATTACTTGTTACGTAGAAACATAGCTCAAATCGTCTAAGTTATTTGACAATACTATATTTGCATTTAAAGAGCAATATGGTTCTTTAATTAAACTCTGATCTGTCTATCGTTATTTATTGTATAAAACTAGGCTTTATTATGGCTCAGATTCTATCCACAGTAAGGTGTATTTATAATACGAATTGCAGTGTTGTTTTTCTTGACACCATTTAGATCATGTATACATACTTATATTTGTTTGAGAAGTTATTAGGTTTCACTGTCGTCGTCTTTTCGGTTAACTCTTTTCAGTTGACATAACCTATCTCAGTTATAAAATTACGTTACTACACCACAGGCATTACCATTTGTGGTGGTGTCTTCTAGACGATAGTATTCGCATGTTTCAAGTATATATGCCCCTCCATACTTCTCGTCAATTTGGTATTAATCAATATTGTTCTGTGTTACTACTGTAAAGGCTGCACTTTACTATTGATTGTTGACTTTCACTACGATAACTTTGAAGATATATGAGCACAATGAGCACAGAAGAAACACGAAGCGTACTTTTCCTGATCTGTATTCACTCTGTACGTACAGATATGTATGGTTTAACGCTTGGTATATAATTTTCGTGTACATTAGACGTATTCATTTTTAATGTTAACATACGTCCTGTTATGATGGTCTATGACTAAAACATGTATGCGTATAATTATATAATAAACAACTGACGGTGAATAATGTATTTTCTCCAAGAAATATTAGGCAGTTTATGTCATATGGGTAGTAGCATTGCTTTTGTACCACACAAGCTTTCCCTCAAACTATCAACTGTTATTGCTTTTGATGCCGCCCATATCTAAACTTTTGAGTTGTCTTTGTTGCGACTTTCTAGCCTCAATTAGGTAAATAGTACTGTACAACTACTTGGAGAATGCTTGTTTATAAACCGCTTAGTAATATATTGGATAGGAAACGGGTACTAAATATGATGTAAGAAAACACTTGAATCTCCGATATTTACTATATATTTGGAACGTAATTCGGTCGATTCCCTTATATGATCTCATTCCACTAACATTCATGAAAGCATAATATCGGTAATATTCCCAGAATATTCCCTCTTACAAGTGTCTCATTACCACAACTAATTAGTAATCAGTAGTAACATAGTGTGACTTTATCATTATACATCATAATTTTCGTTCAGTTAAATGAGACGTTTTGACTTGATTGTAGAATTGTAAAACAAACATGGAACACTTCTTGGAATTCAGTGTTCCCTCGCCCTCAGACTCATTTGAGTAGAGGCATGATTGTACAAGGAAACAAACAGTGAACTTCTGGGTGAAATCATCGCAGGATTTATTTTAAACAGTTCGGGCAAACGTTGCGAAACTTAATCAACTTTCTGAGGGGCATATTAAACACACTCCTGGTGACTATGCACTGTCAGCAGCAGCTCATGCTTTCAAACTTTCCACTTTTCATATCAAACCAATTGTATAATAAACAACTACGTAAATGATTCTGTGCA
This sequence comes from Schistocerca serialis cubense, assembly GCF_023864345.2. NCBI lineage: Eukaryota > Metazoa > Arthropoda > Insecta > Orthoptera > Acrididae > Schistocerca > Schistocerca serialis. The sequence continues at coordinate 689,322,694 of NC_064640.1, read as the reverse complement.
ATTTCACTATTAAGATTCTCACTTAACAATTGCGATGTACCAACATTTGCATACAAATTTCTTCTTTCATGCTGTCTAAGAATCTAATTCCATAAATGTGCTTGCGGAAGTCTAATAGATTAACTACTTTTGCATTAAATACACTAATACTACTTGAGTGTCATATCTGTTTTTATTTACATAATATGTATTACTTGGCTACGAGAGAATCGTGTGTATATTGAGAGCAAATATAAATACCGTATATTTATCATTGGCAGGTCAATAAATTTCAGTACGACTTGCGAATGTTTAAATCTTAGCGAAGTTTATAAATTCTGGACTACTTCAACGAGCGTTTCGATATCAGACAACTATGAAGCACACTGTGAACCGTCCTACGAATAGCGGAAGATATGAGAATGTTATCTTTAATCAACACAACATCCGTCGGGAAGATTTTCTCTGCAGCCAGTAATCTGGAAGTAGTTCATTAACTACTATGGACCTATCCGTCTCGCGCATCCCGAGAGATTGAAGTGGAGGCCATACATGTATACGAAGTTACGTTTGGTCCCCACTTCTTTCTCTCGGTGTACGCAGTAATCGCCAAGTACGGACCAGCCAGTGCAAGACCACTGCTGACGATGTTCATACCTTCCACGTTCCATATTAATCATTTTGTAGAATAAACAATTACGTTAGGGATTCTGTGCAACTTCACTATTAAGATACTTCAACGGGTGTTTCGACATCAATTAAATATGAAGCACAATGTGGAAAGTCCGGCGAGTATCAGATGTCACGAGAACATTATCTCCAATCAACGCAACATATGTCTTGAAGAAATAGATAACGGTTAATTTGAGCTACTGCCTGCATTCTGGTGAAGTACACTCGCAACGCATTGGCTGCTACTTAGCACCTCCGAAGCATGTAAGAACCCGTACCTTTTTCACTTAGTTTTACCTCAGACACTAACATGTAGTCAGTTATTACTTGCACATTTTGTCTGCAGCTAGCAATCTGGAAGTATTTCAACAATTAATGTGGACCAATGTGTTTCGCACATCCCGAGGGACAGAAGTGGAGGCGTCACATGTTTGTAAACTACTGTGATTCCCTCATCTCTGTCCCTCGGTGTGGAGTATATTCGACAAGAATGGAGCAGCCAGTGAAAGACGACCGCTGACAATTTTCCCAAGAGTGGAGCAGTGCTACCACATTCAGCGCTGATTGCTCTACCAATAATGTGAAACTCGGAGGTGGTCGTGCACTCGGTAACATACCTGATACAGGAAAATATTGATAAGCACACAATTAAACAAGTTTTCAGCCGTGTAATTGACTTAATAAAATACAAGGATTTCTTTTAATAATTCTGATAAATTTGTGCAAATCTGCACGAAGAGTTGCGTGTATGTAAGAGAAATTTTCCTTGTGCAGGTGACAAAGTGTCGTTACAACGTGAGTGGTTTTTTAGATGAAACTTCGCCATGAGCTAAATTGTACATTCATAAAGTTAGTTTATTTCTTCCATTCAGTCTTTATTAAATGGTTTTAATTCCACGTAATTTCAGTATATTTGCATACACTTTCTTCTATCAGTCACAGTTAATGCAGGGGTTCTTATTTATCGTTTAGTTCAAATGGTTCAAATGGCTCTGAGCAGTATGGGACTTAACATCTGTGGTCATCAGTCCCCTAGAACTTAGAACTACTTAAACCTAACTAACCTAAGGACATCACACACATCCATGCCCGAGGCAGGATTCGAACCTGCGACCGTAGCAGTCGCGCGGTTCCGCAGTGAGCGCCTTAACCGCGAGACCACCGCGGCCGGCTATCATTTAGTATTAGCTTCAAGACACTATGAATGTGAATTTATACACCGTACCTTTCTCCACCTAAAGTACCTAGTTGAATAAAAAAAATTCCAAACCGAAACAATTAAAACTACACAACGTGAATTTTTATACATATAGCACCTTTTTATAGCTATGTGGACAATGGTTTAAACAGTCGAAAATAATTGTGGAACGAAGAAAACTTCTAAATAAATACTGCTCATTAATTTAAGGCATCAAAAAATTAAACTAGTACTTTCTAGCGCCCACGTTAAACTGCCTTCTCTTGACTGTCCAATGCCTACATCAGTTGACTCATTCACAGTTTTCATAGTGTCGTACTTTTCGAATTATCTAACCAATAACTACGTGCAACGTCAAATGCATTATAATGAGTTAACAGCTATAGTGTAACTGTATTTTCTATAGCGTTCTGAAAAAATCTCTGAGTTTACTTTATGTGTAAATAATATTCAGAAAAATTGTAAAGGAAACGTCCTATAAAATAAATAAACTACATTTACATTAAATGCACGTCCTATTGAAAAAATGAAATATGTTGACATTAAATGCACCATATAGTGTGTTCAGCATTGTAATAAGAGACATGAGAGTAACGTCGCATATCAAAATCAACATACAGTAGTTGGACAAAACTATAGAAGTACAACGATGACTGTATGCCAGGATATTAATGCAGATGCTAGTCGAGCCTGCAGGTTGCACTGTCGTGTTTGACCACGAAGAGCACCAGAGCTATGTTCTCAATATATTGGGAATGTCAGTCGTGATCAGAATAGTGTTCTGTGCAGCTGTTAGTGCATTATGTCGGAGCTAAGTAAATTCGAAAGTGAGCCAATTGCTGTTGCTCGTTTGGTGGGTGCTTCCCCAACCAAGAAAGCCGAAGTGTTTGGTGCTTCAGGGGGCACCGAATGAAGGATTCGTACAGCATAAAGGGAGAGCGGAATAACATCATGTACTAAGTTACAAAACGGACCAAAGTGTGTTTTGAGTGATCGTGACAGACGGTTATTGAAGAGGATGACAGCTGTTGAAGTCACTGCAGAACTGGATGTTGCACACCCGAAACACGTGAGAACCAAAACAACATGAAGGGTGCTCTATGAGCAATGAATTGCAGTGTGAGATAGAATTCCATCGACTCATCAGAAATGCAAATACCCGTAAAAGGAAAACTTGGTGCCGAAGTCACAGAACCTAGACTACGGAGCATTTGGTCCGCCGATTCTTGTTTCACCATCTCCAACTTCCCGTCGAACTGATGTCCCAAGAGCGAGACACGACGGCAATGCGATGATGATTGGCATTCATATCGTGGTATTCCATGGGCACCATCTTAATCTGCCAAGTCTACATCTACATAAATAATCCACAAACCACCTGACGATGTACTACTGGCGGCCGGGGTGGCCGTGCGGTGGTAGGCGCTACAGTCTGGCGCCGAGAGTCCGCTCCGGTCGCAGGTTCGAATCCTGCCTCGGGCACGGATGTGTGTGGTGTCCTTAGGTTAGTTAGGTTTAAATAGTTCTAAGTTCTAGGCGACTGATGACCTCAGAAGTTAAGTCGCATAGTGCTCAGAGCCATTTGACCCATTTGATGTACTACTAACTAATCCCACCTTTCCTGTCATGTCATAGAATGGAGCATGGGAAGAATGGTTTTCGTAAAGCCTCTCGATTAACTCTAATTTCTCGACTTTACTTTTTGTGGTCATTTCGTGAGTTGTACGTGGTGGGATGTAACATGTTGTCCAATTCTTCTCGGAAAGTACGCTTGTGAAATTTCAGTAGCATACCTCTCCGTGATGCCCAACGATTCTCTTGTATCGTCTGGCAATTGAGTGTGTTGAACATTTTAGTAACCCTCTCGCTCCGAATTATACGATCCCTTGACGAAATGCGTCGCTCTTCGTTGGATCTTCTCTGTAATACCGTTATTCCTCTTCTTCTACAAACCGAAATTGTCTTCCGGACTGGATACATTCTTATATACTACATCTTCTGCAACACATCATCTGTCACACATCATTTGAGTCCTCCCCCTCGTCCCTCCCCCCCCCCCCTTGAAATTACCATTACATTTGTCAATTTTGTTGCTATAACAGCGACGTGTTGAGTTCTATAGGCAAATAAGTCTTGAACCCAATCGCAAATATGTTTGGATACTCGGCAAGCTTGTACTTTCTCACTAAACAACAGTGCGGGACAGTGTCAAATTCTTTCCTGAAGTCAAAAAACACGAAATAAGCCTGAGCGGCGATCATTACAGTACTGTCGATCTCTCGGAGGGAGAGAAGGAGTTGAGTTTCGCAATATCTCTATTCACTGAATCCATGTTTTTATTTTTATAGAGGAGATATTCGTTCTCCAAAAACGTCATAATCCATGGTCTTGAAACACGACCCCTAAGTCAGTAACAAACTGATGTCAAAAATACAGTCCTATAATTATGTAGTGTCACTACCAAGGATTATGTGAATAGTTTGGCTGCCCTGGTAAATAGTATGGTACAATATTTCTTCCCCAACGGAAGCACAGTGTTCCAAGACGACAGGGCCCTTGTCCACAGAGCTCTCATCGTCTATAAGTGGTTCTGCGAGCACCAGGATGAATTGTCGCATCTCCCCTGGCCACTACATTCACCAGATGTCAGTGTTATTGAGTCTTTATGGCTTATTTTGGGTAGAAGGATGGGTGGTCGCTATCTATTTCCATCGTCGTTATCTTAACGCGAAACTATTTTGAAGGAAACGTAGTGTAAGAGTCGTTTGAAAAATCATACATGACTTGTATTTGTCCATAACGAGACGACTGGAAGCTTTCTAGAATGGCGTCGGGTCTCCTACATAGTATTAATCATGGTAAGGTGTTGTCTTAGGTATCGGCATACATTTGTCTAAACCCTGTACATTTTCTGGGGAAGTTCCGCTCACTACGTATTCGAGACCGATTGACACCTGCGGAGAACATAGGAAGCCGCGCCTGATTCCCAAACAACTTGACCCTAAATATTGTCAGTTTGTCCGTTATTAATTGTACCTTTTTCCCCGCAGCCAGCAAACTCGAACTTTCTTAACAACTGCTGTCAGCCTACGAGTTTCGTGTATTCCGCCCAAGAGTGGTGGAAGTCAACAGGATTTCAGAATACTGTTGGCTTCCACTACTTTTGGGCGGAATGCACGATAAGTACTACATATAGAGCACCCAATACAAGGAGATAACCATCGTCATTAACGCCACAACAGCTGGTGACTATCATCCCAAAGGTGACGCCGTGCTCCTCTCCATGATATCCCTTATTAGTCTGATGTGTTACATAGATGAGATAGTAAATCAGTGGTAAGTAGAAAAATGGTAACACATTCAGTCGGCTATAGGAGACCATACAGTGCAAGGACATCTGTTAATATACCTGTTTAAGCTACGAAATCTACTGAACGCAAGTAATGGACACATGGATTATAAAAGTTTTTGTAATAATTTAATACGTTTTTAGCGTGTACCGGTGACAATGATGATCAGTGTCATAGCAGACATCAAACGTGAAGGGATGCAGGGGGTCCGCAACCATGTTCACGATGTCGACAGCTGTCATGGTGCCTTCTACACTACTGGCCATTAAAATTGCTGCACCACGAAGATGACGTGCTACAGACGTGAAATGTAACCGACAGGAAAAAGATGCTGTGATATGCAAATTATTAGCTTTTCAGAGCATTCACACAAGGTTGGCGCCGGTGGCGACACCTACAACGTGCTGACACGAGGAAAATTTCTCATACACAAACAGCAGTTGACCGGCCTTGCCTGGTGGAATGTTGTTGTGATGCCTCGAGTAAGGAGGAGAAATGCGTACCATCACGTTTCCGACTTTGATAAAGGTCGGATTGTAGCCTATCGCGTTTGCGGTTTATCGTATCGCGACATTGCTGCTCGCATTGGTCGAGATCCAACGACTGTTAGCAGAATATGGAATCGGTGGGTTCAGAAGGGTAATACGGAACGCCGTGCTGGATCCCATCGGCCTCGTAACACTATCAGTCGAGATGATAGGCATCTTATCCGCATGGCTGTAACGGATCGTGCAGCCACGTCTCGATCCCTGAGTCAACAGGTGGGGACGTTAGCAAGACAACAACCATCTGCACGAACAGTTCGACGACGTTTGCAGCAGCATGGACTATCAGCTCGGAGACCATGGCTGCGGTTACCCTTGACGCTGCATGAGAGGCAGGAGCGCCTGCGATGGTGTACTCAACGACGAACCTGGGTGCACGAATGGCAGAACGTCATTTTTTCTGATGAATCCGGGTTCTTATTACAGCATCATAATGGTCGCATCCGTGTTTGGCGACATCACGGTGAACGCACATTGGAAGTGTGTATTCGTCATCGCCATACTGGCGTATCACCCGGCGTGGTGGTATGGGATGCCATTGGTTACACGTCTCGGTCACCTCTTGTTCGCACTGACGACACTTTGAACAGTGGACGCTACATTTCAAATGTGTTACGACCCGTGGCTCTACCCTTCATTCGAGCCCTGCGAAACCCTACATTTCAGTAGGATAATGCACGACCGCATGTTGCAGGTCCTGTATTGGCCTTTCTCGATACAGAAGATGTTCGACTGCTGCCCTGGCCAGCCCATTCTCGAGATCTCTCACCAATTGAAACGTCTGGTCAATGGTGGCCGAGCAACTGGATCGTCACGATACGTCAGTCACTACTCTTGATGAACTGTGGTATCGTGTTGAAGCTGCATTGGCAGCTGTACCTGTACACGCCATCCATGCTCTGTTTGACTCAATGACCAGTAGTATTAAGGCCGTTATTACGGCCAGAGGTGGTTGTTCTGGGTATTGATTTCTCAGGATCTATGCACCCAAATTGCGTGAAAATGTAATCACATGTCAGTTCTAGTTTAATATATTTGTCCAATGAATATCCGTTTATCATCTGCATTTCTTCTTAGTATTGCAATTTTAATGGCCAGTAGTGTATTACTACAAAAGGTACTTGAACGCTCAGGTGAATGTCTTCATCAGCAAGTTGAGTGTGAGTGCCTAGGAAACCCAGTCACTGCTGAAACTGAAAATTCATATATTCATTTAATATCATTTCTTTTAGTTGTTATCGCTTAATTTTACACGTCTTCATCTTTGTATGCGCGCGTGTGTTAGGCATTTGTTTGTTACACCCTCTAAGTTGATTTTAACTTCAGTTAAGGAAATATGCGTGACACTTTCATTACCTACAGGTGGTTTAATACGAAGTACTGAGGTCTTGTAACAGTCACCTTTTATTTGACTTCCCTTTGATGGGTGCTAATAAACTGTCTTAAATATCTCTCTGGAAATTCCGTTAACGAGTTCTACTTTATTTACCCCGTGATCAAAATTATATGAAAAACAAAGACACTTAATGCTAACTCTGTCTGTAATCGATATCATTCTGTGTCTAACGAAACATTGTTTACGTGTCACCTAACAATCCTTAGCTCTGCTACACGTTACTCTTGTTGAGCATTAGATTTAACTTGACATTAATACATTCAAAAAGCTCTTCATGCTTCCTAGCCTGCTGGAATAGGCCATTGCCTTGAAGGGAAGGACGAAAGGGTTCACTAATTTTCCAAAAACGACCATAAGTCGCACTTTGTAATTATTATTTAGACTGTCTTCGCTCTTCAAAGGAACAAGAGAATCATGAGAATATACAGTGTGAAGTTGGCTGACAGCATTAAAGATAAGTTCAAAATTGCTTTTTTGTAAAAGATTGATAAAATTTTAGAGAATGATAAAAAGTCTGGGACGTAGCATCTTAATTAAAGCATTTAAACCGTCCGTAAAATCACTCATTACCTTCGAAACACTCACGCAAATACTTCAAAACCTATCAATCTTATCAGTTGAATTGTACTCTCCGGGGTATATTTCGACAATGCAGCGTACACGTTCGCTACAGCGCAGCCGATCTAACTCTGAATATGAAAAATATCGCTTCTAATACTAACAAACTAAAATTTAGCTTTGAATGACTCAATTGGTAAGTCTGCTATCAGCTGGCGTGCTTTTCATCCGGACGCGGCACGGCGACAGCCATGCCCGTTGAATTTACCGGGTTTTGCAAACGTCGAACATTTAGCGGGCTTTGCACACGAAGACAACATGCAGTTAGCTGTTTTGCAACCAAACACGATTTTCTACAAACATTTTCAACTGTTTATAGCGGGTTTGTCACACTGAAACCTATTCCATCGTATAGGTGCTGAAAAAACCTATTCGGAAGTGTCTCACCTCAAAATCAAAAATGCATTTAGTGGCTTTTCCATCTGGAGTACTCATTCGAGTTTTATGAACAGTCCTCGCATCTGGATACAATATAGTATATATATATCAGTGTCTGGCTATTGTATATATGTGTGTGGTCGATTTATGTAGCTTGAAATAACGCTGTATGCGCCTTGTAGGGCACATACATGAATTAATTATGTATGTGAAATTATGGGCGCTATATCAAAGAGACATTTGAGCACAGCCAGCAGATGGTATGCTGTCATTTGTCTTACAGTTGTTCCAATGTGACCGCTTTGTGACATTTTGTAACTTATAACCTGTATCAAAGTTTTGATTAAGAGACAATCAACACCCATTAAGCACTTGCATTAGTAATCATCACCTGTCTATTATGCATCTATACGTCTACCGGTCGCGATCATGGACTTTCATCACATAATGTTTGCCAACATCAAAAGTGAATACTTGCAACAATTTACTCGAAAACAAAGGCATATATATATATATATATATATATATATATATATATATATATATATATATACGAGGTGTGGCTAGAAAAAAACCGGACTAGTACTGGTGAAACAATAAAACGAATGCAATAAGGCTGAAAGTCGCGTGGCCTGTCACGTGACTCTCGCTCCGCCTACTGCTCGAGTTTCATCTGCCTCCTGCACTCAGTCTGCCCGTGGCGTCTGTTTTAAGTAGTTGACGTTTTGTCTGTGCGTCGGAAAATGTTGGGTGTACAGAAAGAACAGCGTGTTAACATCAAATTTTGTTTCAAACTAGGAAAATCTGCAAATGAAACGTTTGTAATGTTACAACAAGTGTACGGCGATGATTGTTTATCGCGAACACAAGTGTTTGAGTGGTTTAAACGATTTAAAGATGGCCGCGAAGACACCAGTCATGACACTCGCACTGGCAGACCATTGTCAGCAAAAACTGATGCAAACATTGAAAAAATCGGTAAACTTGTTCGACAAGATCGCCGTTTAACAATCAGAGCAGTGTCTGAGTTAACAGGATTTTGACAAGGAAAGTGTTAGGCAGATTCTTCATGAAAGTTTCAACATGAACAAAGTGTGTTCAAAAATGGTTCCAAAGTGTCTCACAATTGAACAGAAGGAACGCCGAAGAATGATTTGTTCTGACATCCTGGAAAACATTGAAAGTGATCCCACCTTCTTACAAAATGTTATTACTTGCGATGAATCGTGGTTTTTTGCTTACGATCCCGAAACTAAACGCCAATCGAAGCATTGGAAAACTCCTGGTTCTCCACGACAAAAAAAAGCACGAATGTCAAAATCGAAATTCAAGGCAATGATGATTTTTTTTTTTGACATCAAAGGGATTGTGCACATTGATTGGGTACCAGAGGGACAAACAGTGAATCAGCATTACTACATTAGCGTCCTGGCTACCCTACGTGAGCGAGTACGGAGAAAACGGAACGATTTGTGGAGAAAAAAGTCATGGATCCTTCACCCAGACAATGCCCCAGCTCACAGTGCGTTGTCAGTGAAGACGTTTTTGGCAAAACACAACATTCCCATCTTAGATCATCCACCTTACCCACCTGATTTGGCCCCCTGTGACTTTTTTCTTTTCCCTAAAGTCAAGTCAGCTTTGAAAGGAACTAGATTTGAGACTGTTGAAGCAGTAAAAGAAAAAGCGACGGAAGTAATGTATGGACTTACCGAAAATGATCTGCAGCATTTCTATGAACAGTGGAAAATTCGTATGGAGCGGTGTAGAGACCGAGGAGGAGAGTACATTGAAGGAGATAACATGAAATTGTAAATAAATGTTTTTTCCAACATCAGTCCGGTTTTTTTCTAGCCGCACCTCGTATATATATATATATATATATATATATATATATATATATATATATATATGTGTGTGTGTGTGTGTGGGTGGGTGGGTGGGTGGGTGGGTGGGTGTGGGTGTGGGTGTGTTTGCTTGCAAGGTGAAAATAGATCAACTGAAAGCTTTCATGTTCTTTATGTCCGCCCCCAGTAGCTGAGTGGTCAGCACGACGGAATGTCAATCTTAAGGGCCCGGGTTCGATTCCCGACTGGGTTGGAGATTTTCTCCGCTCAGGAACTGGGTGTTGTGTCGTACTAATCATCATCATTTCATCCCCATCGGCGGGCAAGTCACCGAAGTGGCGTCAAATCTGGAGTCTTGCACCTGGCGAACGGTCTACCCTACGGGAGGCCGTAGTCAGACATTATGTTCATTATCGGCTCACATTACCTAAAAGTTACCATAGTGAAAGTCCAAAATCAATAGTAAAGGGTAGCATTTATAGTCGCAACACAGAATCAAAATGCCTAATACTAAAGTGACGTCTAGCACAGAGCGACTTAAATACATTGTAAGACAAAAACCAATGACGAAACACGTCGGAAACATCCGAAAGGGGCGGAAGTCGGTGATATGTTTGTACAGACAAACAAATGATCACAGTTTCTGAAAAACTGAATTCAGTACTCAAGAGAAAGAGCTTCACACACTACGCAAGGCAATGACGCCTTGGTCCACCTTTTGTCCTTATGCCAGAACATATTCTGCTTGTCATTGATTGACAGAGTTTTTGGATGTGTCCCTCAGCGATTTCGTGCCAAATTCTGCCAAATTGGTGAGTTAGATCGTCAGAATACTGAAACTGTTGGAGAGATCTGCCCATAACGCTCCAAATGTTCCTGTATTTGGGAGAGATCTGGCAACCAGGCTGGCCAACGTAGAATTTGGCAAATACGAACACAAGCAATAGAAGCTCTCGCGTCACACACTACGCAAGCCAATGACGCCTTGGTCCACCTTTGGTCCTTATACCAGAACTTATTCTGCTTGTCATTGATTGACAGATTTGTTGGATGTCTCCCTCAGCGATTTCGTGCCAAATTCTGCCAAATTGGTGAGTTAGATCGTCAGAATACTGAAACTGTTGGACAGATCTGCCCATAACGCTCCAAATGTTCCTGTATTTGGGAGAGATCTGGCAACCACGCTGGTCAAAGTAGAATTTGGCAAATACGAACACAAGCAATAGAAACTCTCGCCCTGTGCAGGTTGGCATTATCTTGTTGAAGTGTAAGCCGAATATGGCATGTCGTGAAGAACAACAAAAAAAGAGAAAACAAGAGAAAGAAATGGCATCTCAGAACATCACTCTTTGTTGTCTGGCCGTACCTCAGGTGACAGTCAGGCTGGTAATTCACAGTTGTCCTTGTAGTCTGCAGAGGCATCTCCACTGGTCATCAGGGCTTAGTGCAATGCGTGACTCGTCACTGAAACCAGTTTTCATCTTCAATGAGATTTCAGCCCGACGACCAGTCTGGAGACGCCCCAGACAGCAGTGGGATTCCAACCTGACTGTGGTCCCCTATACGACCTCTTAACCAGGAGTGATGCCCATTGAGGCCGTTTCTTTTTGTAGCAGTATCGATTTGGTTGTCATTTATGGCACCCTTGTAGCACAGCGGAACGTCGACGATAGTCTAGTCTTCGTTATGTTACCCTTCATGGCAAGCTATCTTGCGTTTACGTTTCGGAAACATAATGTCCGTCCTCACACGGCGAGAAGTCTACTACTGCCTGTTTTCGCACAACCAAACTCTACCTTTTCCAGGAAGGTCGCTGGATCTTCCCCAGAAATAGAACATTTGGAGTATTATCGGCAGTGCCCTCAAAATATCTCAGTAGTTTGACGATTTAATGCGCCAGTTGGAGAGAATTAGCTACGATATATCCCTGGAGGACATTCAATAACCCTTTCAGTCTATACACAGACGAATAACTGCTTGTATTAGGACCAGATGTGGACCAATACGTAACTGACTTTCTCAATTTGTGAACCTCTTAATCTTGAACAAATAATCAAATTTTTATGATATTCTGATCATTTATTTGTCCTAATACATCGTATCTACCGATCTCCGTCCCATTCAGGTAATTCCTTCGTGGTGTGTAGCTCATTTATCATAGAGTGTACATATGAAAATAATCAGACTAGACCAGTGAAGCTAAACGTATTTACAAATTAAAGAAGAGTGTAGGTAAAATACTTCATATAAGATGCTGACATTAATCTGAAAGACTTACTTGTGTTTAGTCGGTGCACTAGCGTGGAGAAATAATATAGTTAATCAAGTGAAAACCGTGTGCATATACATGTAGACCTCGGGCTACAGATCATTTTTGCTAAATGTATAGGTCCGATATAGCCAAGAAGATAGTGTATAGAATCCTGTTATACTGCAAATTTTAATCCGAAGTAAACTTAAAAGTACAATGTATATGTAACTAAGTGAGCTATTAAAACAGTGAAATGAGCTCTGTCATCCATTACTGGGGATGGAAAGTACAATGTATATGTAACTAAGTGAGCTATTAAAACAGTGAAATGAGCTCTGTCATCCATTACTGGGGATGGAAATGTGTAGTTCTCACACAAAGGTGTACCATAAAATCACCGTTATAGTGACATAAGGTAGTAACACAAAACTATATGTATATTCATACGATTCCTCACATAATTTACTAGTACTATGTGTAAAGACGACTATATCTTTCAGCTTACTGTCAATATCTCCTATGAAATTGAGCACGTACATTCTTTTCTATTTTTTGCATTAGTTTAACTTGACTGGTCTAGTTTGAATAGTTTCATGTGTACGTAACATGTTGTATAGAAGCATGGGTTTAACCGTCTAAGTTATTTGTCACTACTATAATTGTGTTTAAAGAGATATATGGTTCTATAATTAAACTCTGAACTACATATCGCTATTTATTATATAAAACTAGGCTTTATGATTGCTCAGCTTCTATCCACAGTAAGGTATGTTTATAGTACGAATTCCAACGCTTTTTACTTGACACCCTTTACATTATATATATATATATATATATATATATATATATATATATATATATATATATATATATATATATTTGTTTAAAAATTAATAGGTTTCACTATTGTTGTCTTTTTGTTTGTTTGTATTGTCAACACTGCTAACTTCCACGGTCACCAGTTCTCGATTTAGTATTACCGAAGATGTTCAACAAAGATATTTTACTTGACTCGTTGCAGTTTATATAACATCTCTCTGTTGTAAAGTTACGTTATTACCGCGAGTGGATGTATCACAGGCATTACCATCTGTGATGGTAGCTTCTAGACGATAGTTTTCTTTCATGGTTCAAATGGCTCTGAGCACTATTGGGACTTAACTTCTGAGGTCATCAATCCCCTAGAACTTAGAGCTACTGAAACCTAACTAACCTAAGGACATCACACACATCCATGCACGAAGCAGGATTCGAACCTGCGACCGTAGCGGTCACGCGGTTCCAGACTGCAGCGTCTAGAACCGCTCGGCCACCCCGGTCGGCCCTTTTCTTTTATTTCAAGTCTTTATGTCCCTCCATAGTTTCGTCACTTTGGTGTTAATTACTATTATTCTGGGTTACTATTGTAAATACTGCACTTTACTATTGATTCACTACGACAACTTCGAAGTTATATGAGAACGGAAGGATCACGAAGCATACTTTCCCTGATCTGTTTTCACTCTGTAAGCACAGGTATGTATGGGATTACGATCTTTTTGTAATGTTAAATTTTCTTCTTGTACATTAGATGTATTCGTTTTCGATGTTGATAGATGTCCCGTGATGATGATCTATGACCAAAGACTGTAGGCGTATAGATATATAATGAACAACTGATGGTGAATAATGTATTTTCTCGAACACATATTAGGAAGATTATTTCATAAGTGTGGTAGTATTGTTTGCGTTCTAACCAAACTTTCCTTCAATTTAGCTATTTTTATTGCTTTTGTGGTTTTCCATATTTAAACTTACGAGTTATCTTTGTTGTGGCTTTGTAGCCTCAATTATGAAATTACTATTGTTAATCTCGTTGGACATTGCTTGGTTATAAATCACTTAGCAATCCAATGGATAGAGGTGGGGTAGTATAAATGATGTAAGTAAACAGTTGAATAATAATTAGTGGCAAGATCCTATAGGACCAAACTGCTAAGGTCATCGATCCATATGCTTGCGGGAGGGGGGGGGGGGGGGTGGGAGCCGGCCGACCGTGACATGGCGCTCTAGACCGCGCGGCTAAACCGCACCGCTAAACAGATGATCTTCGATTTTTTATGTATATTAGTAATGTAAATTGCATGATCGCTTATACCATCTCATTCTACTAATCTGCATCATTACAACAACTTACTAGTTACCAGTAGTAACATACTATGGATTTATCATTATATGTCATATTTTTCGTTTAAGTAAAAGAGTCGTGTAGCCTTGAATGTGCAGCGGTAGAGCAGACATGGAACAGATCTTAGGTTTCAGAATTACTCCGCCCTCACACTCATTTGAGTAGAGGCAGTGCTAGGATTGTACAAGGAAATCAACAATGGAATTGTGGGTAAAATTATCACAGGATTTATTTTAAAAGGTATGGTGAAACCTTAGGAAACCTAAATCAACTTACTGAGGGGCGTATTAAACACCCTCCTGGTAACTATGCAGTGTCAACACCAACTCATCTTTTCATAATTTCCAGGTTTCGTATTGAACAAATACTATAATAAGCAACATGCGTCGGGAAGAAACATCCACGTCCAGATTGGACTACTGCTTGCATTCTAATAAAATACGGACGCAACGCATTTATTGCCAATTAGCATCTCCGAAGCACGTAAAATGTAGCAATTACTTCCCCACAACTTAACGTCAGATATTTACAGCTTGTCAGGTATTACTTGTACATTTTTCTCTGCAGCCAGTAATCTGGAAGTATCTCAGAACTATTATGGACCGATGTGTTTCGCGCATCCCGAGGGATTGAAGTGGAGGCCATACATGTTGGAAGTTATGTTTGGTGCTCACTTCTTTCCCTCGGTGAACGTGGTAATCGATAAGTAGGACCAGCCAGTGCAAGACGACTGCTGACCAT
The DNA here is from genome assembly GCF_023864345.2 of Schistocerca serialis cubense. Classification (NCBI taxonomy): domain Eukaryota; kingdom Metazoa; phylum Arthropoda; class Insecta; order Orthoptera; family Acrididae; genus Schistocerca; species Schistocerca serialis. The sequence goes on along the minus strand of NC_064640.1, from coordinate 689,307,552 downwards.
GTTCACAACTTGCACGTTTCGTATTAAACAGAATGTAGAACAAAAAACTAGTAAATGACTCTGTGCAGCTTCACTATTAAGATTCTACCTTAACAACTAAGATGTACTAGCATTCGTATAAAAATTTCTTCTTTCGTCATGTCTAAGAATAGGAATCGGTAATAGTGAACCAGCAGAGTCTAATAAATTGACTATACTTACGTTAAATACACTGATAAATATCATATCTGTTTTGCTTAATATAAATGTATTACGTGGCTACAAAAGAATCGTGCATATACTGAATGTTAATAGAAATACCGTATATTTATCTTTTCCAGGTCGATAAATTGCGTTACGACTTCCGAGATGTTACAGTCTTAGCGAGATTTATAAATTCTGAACTACTTCAACGAGCGTTTCGCTATCATACAACTATGCAGCACTCTGTGAGATGTCTTGCGAGTAGCAGAAGATATGAGAATGTTGCCTTTAATCAACACAACATCCGTCGGGAAGAAACATCCATGACTAATTTGGGCTACTCATTGCATTCTGATAAAATACGCTCGCAACACATTCGTTGCTATTTAGTACCTGCGAAGTACATAAGAAGTAGTACATTCTTGCCAACAACTTGACCTCACATATTACCAGTTCGTCAGTTATTACTTGTTCATTTTTCTCTGCAGCCTGTAATTTCGAAGTATCTTAATAACTACTATGGACCTATGCGTCTCGCGCATCCCGAGGGATTGAAGCGGAGGCCATACATGTTTGGAAGTTATGTTTGGTGTCCACTTCTTTCTCTCGGTGTACGCGGTAATCGCAAAGTATGGACCAGCCAGTGCAACACCACTGCTGACGACGTTCACAACTCCCACGTATCGTATTAAACATGTTGTAGAATAAATAATTACATAAATGATTCTGTGCGTCTTGACTATTAACATTCTGACTAAACAACTAACATGTATTAGCATTAGCATAAAAGGATATACTTTCATATTGTCTAAGAATAGAACTCGGTAATAGTGCACCTGGAAAGTCCAATATAGTAACAGTACTCACATTATATACACTGATAATGTTTTTCTTTATATAACATGGGTTACTCGGCTACAAGAGAGTCGTGCGTGTACTAAGAACAAATAGAAATATTGTATATTTATCTTTTGCATAGCGATCAATTGCAGTACGACTTCTGAGATGTTACAATCTTAGAGAGATTTACCAATTCTGGACTACTTCAACGAGGGTTTCGATATCAGACAACTGTGAAGCAAAGTGTGAAACGTGTTGCCAATAGCAGAAGAAATAAGAATGTTGTCTTTAATCAACACAACATCAGTTGGAAAGAAACATCCATGTCCAGTTTTGCCTCCTGCTTGCATTCTAATAAAATACGGTCGCAACGCATTTATTGCTAATTTGCATTTCCAAGGCCCGTAAGATACACTACTTTCTTCCCCACGACTTAACGTCAGATATTTACAGCTTGTCAGGTATTACTTGTACATTTTTCTCTGCAGCCAGTAATTTGGAAGTATCTCAGAACTACTATGGACGGATGCGTTTCGCGCATCCCGAGGGATTGAAGTGGAGGCCATACATATTGGAAGTTATGTTTGGTCCTCACTTCTTTCCCTCGGTGTACGCGGTAAACGGCAAGTAGGACCAGCCAGTGCAAGACCACTGTTGACCATGTTCACAACTTCCACGTTTCGTATTAAACAGAATGTAGAACAAAAAACTGGTAAATGATTCTGTGCAGCTTCACTATTAAGATTCTGACTTAACAACTAAGATGTACCAGCATTCGTATAAAAATTTCTTCTTTCGTCATGTCTAAGAATAGGACTCGGTAATAGTGCACCAGCAGAGTCTAATAAATTCACTATACTTACGTTAAATACACTGATAAGTAAAATATGTATTTCGCTTTACATAAATGTATTACGTGGCTACAAGAGAATCGTGCATATACTGAGTGTTAGTAGAAATACCGTATATTTATCTTTTCTAAAGCGATAAATTGCGTTACGACTTCCCAGATGTTACAGTCTTATCGGAATTTATAAATTCTGAACTACTTCAACGAGCGTTTCGCCATCATACAACTATGCAGCACTCTGTGAGACGTCTTGCGAGTAGCAGAAGATATGAGAATGTTGTCTTTAATCAACACAACATCCGTCGGGAAGAAACATCCATGACTAATTTGGGCTACACATTGCATTCTGATAAAATACGCTCGCAACACATTCGTTGCTAATTAGTACCTCCGAAGCACATAAGAAGTAGTGCATTCTTGCCAACACCTTGACCTCACATATTACCAGTTTGTCAGTTATTACTTGTTCATTATTCTCCGCAGCCAGTAATATCGAAGTATTTTAATAACTACTATGGACCTTTGCGTCTCGCACATCCCGAGGGATTGAAGCGGAGGCCATACATGTTTGTTAGTTATGTTTGGTGTCCACTTCTTTCTCTCGGTGTGCGCGGTAATCGCAAAGTATGGACCAGCCAGTGCAACACCACTGCTGACGACGTTCACAACTTCCATGTATCGTATTAAACATGTTGTAGATTAAATGATTACATAAATGATGCTGTGCGTCTTGACAATTAAGAATCTGACTAAATAACTCTGATGTATCAGCATCTGCATAAAAAGTTATACTTTCATATTGTCTAAGAATAGAACTCTGTAATAGTGCACCAGGAAAGTCCAATATAGTAACTGTACTCAAATTAAATACACTGATAATGTTTCTCTTTATATAACATGCGTTACTCGGCTACAAGAGAGTCGTGAGCGTACTGAGAGCAAATAGAAATACTGTATATTTAACTTTTGCAGAGCGATAAATTGCAGTACGACTTCTGAGATGTTACAATCTTAGAGAAATTTACCAATTCTGGACTACTTCAACGAGCCTTTCGATATCAGAAAACTGTGAAGCACAGTGTGAAACGTCTTGCGAATAGCAGAAGAAATGAGAATGTTGTCTTTAATCAACACAACATCCGTTGGGAAGAAACATCCATGTCCAGTTTTGCCTCCTGCTTGCATTCTAATAAAATACGGTCGCAACGCATTTATTGCTAATTAGCATCTCCGAAGCCCGTAAGATGCACTACTTACTTCCCCACAACTTAACGTCAGATATTTACAGCTTGTCAGGTATTACTTGTACATTTTTCTCTGCAGCCAGTAATCTGGAAGTATCTCAGAACTAGTATGTTCCGATGCGTTTCGCGTATCCCGAGGGATTGAAGTGGAGGCCATACATGTTGGAAGTTATGTTTGGTCCTCACTTTTTTCCCTCGGTGTACGCGGTAATCGGAAAGTAGGACCAGCCAGTGCAAGACGACTGCTGACCATGTTCACAACTTCCACGTTTCGTATTAAACAGAGTGTAGAACAAATAACTACTAATTGATTCTGTGCAGCTTCACTATTAAGATTCTGACTTAACAAGTAAGATGTACCAGCATTCGTATAAAAATTTCTTCTTTCGTCATGTCTAAGAATAGGAATCGGTAATAGTGAACCAGCAGAGTCTAATAAATTCACTATACTTACGTTAAATACACTGATAAGTAAAATATGTGTTTCGCTTTACATAAATATATTACGTGGCTACAAGAGAATCGTGCATATACTGAGTGTTAATAGAAATACCGTATATTTATCTTTTCCAGGTCAATAAATTGCGTTACGACTTCCGAGATGTTACAGTCTTAGCGAAATTTATAAATTCTGAACTACTTCAACGAGCGTTTCGCCATCATACAACTATGCAGCACTCTGTGAGACGTCTTGCGAGTAGCAGAAGATATGAGAATGTTGTATTTAATCAACACAACATCCGTCGGGAAGAAATATCCATGACTAATTTGGGCTACTCATCGCATTCTGATGAAATACGCTCGCAACACATTCGTTGCTATTTAGTACCTCCGAAGCACATAAGAAGTAGTACATTCTTGCCAACATATTGACCTCACATATTACCAGTTTGTCAGTTATTACTTGTTCATTATTCTCTACAGCCAGTAATCTCGAAGTATCTTAATAACTACTATGGACCTATGCGTCTCGCGCATCCCGAGGGATTGAAGTGGGGGCCATACATGTTTGGAAGTTATGTTTGGTGTCCACTTCTTTCTCTCGGTGTACGCGGTAATCGCAAAGTATGGACCAGCCAGTGCAACACCACTGCTGACGACGTTCACAACTTCCACGTATCGTATTAAATATGTTGTAGATTAAATAATTACATAAATGATTCTGTGCATCTTGACAATGAAGATTCTGTCTAAACAACAATGATGTATCAGCATTTGCATAAAAAGTTATACTTTCATATTGTCTAAGAGTAGAACTCAGTAATACTGCACCTGGAAAGTCCAATATAGTAGCAGTACTCACATTATATACACTGATAATGTTTTTCTTTATATAACATGCGTTACTCGGCTACGAGAGAGTCGTGCGTGTACTGAGAGCAAACAGAAATACTGTATATTTATGTTTTGCTGAGCGATAAATTGCAGTACAACTTCTGAGACGTTACAATCCTAGCCGGCCGCTGTGGCCGACCTGTTCTAGGTGCTTGAGACTGGAACCGCGCGACCGCAACGGTCGCAGGTTCGAATCCTGCCTCGGGCATGGATGTGTGTGATGCCCTTAGGTTAGTTAGGTTTAAGTAGTTCTAAGTTCTAAGGGACTGATGACCTCAGATGTTATGTCCCATAATGCTCAGAGCCATATGAACCATTTTTTTGTTACAATCTTAGAGAAATTTACAAATTCTGGACTACTTCAACTAGCGTTTCAATATCAGAAAGCTGTGAAGCACAGTGTGAAACGTCTTGCGAATAGCAGAACATATGAGAATGTTCTCTTTAATCAGCACAACATTCTCGGGAAGAAACATCCGTAACTAATTTGGGCTACTGCTTGCATTCTAATAAAATACGGTCGCAACGCATTTATTGCTAATTAGCACCTCCGAAGCCCGGAAGATGTAGTACTTAATTCCCCACGACTTGACGTTGGATATTAGCTGTTTGCCACTTATTACTTGTACATTTTTCTCTGCAGCCAGTAATCTCGAGGTATATTAGTAACTACTATGGACCTATGCGTCTCGCACATCCCGAGGGATTGAAGTGGGGGCCGTACATGTTTGTTCGTTATGTTCGGTGTCCACTTCTTTCTCTCGTTGTGCGCGGTAATCGCAAAGTATGGACCACTTCTTTCCCTCGGTGTACGCAATAATCGGCAAGTAGGACCAGCCAGTGCAAGACCACTGCTGACCATGTTCACAACTTCCACGTTTCGTATTAAACAGAATGTAGAACAAATAACTACTAATTGGTTCTGTGCAGCTTCACTATTAAGATTCTGACTTAAAAACTAAGATGTACCAGCATTCGCATAAAAATTTCTTCTTTCGTCATGTCTAAGAATAGGAATCGGTAATAGTGCACCAGCAGAGTCTAATAAATTCACTATACTTACGTTAAATACACTGATAAGTAAAATATGTGTTTCGCTTTACATAAATGTATTACGTGGCTACAAGAGAATCGTGCATATACTGAGTGTTAATAGAAATACCGTATATTTATCTTTTCCAGGTCGACAAATTGCGTTACGACTTCCGAGATGTTACAGTCTTAGCGAAATTTATAAATTCTGAACTACTTCAACGAGCGTTTCGCCATCATACAACTATGCAGCACTCTGTGAGACGTCTTGCGAGTAGCAGAAGATATGAGAATGTTGTCTTTAATCAACACAACATCCATCGGGTGGAAACATCCATGACTAATTTGGGCTACCAATTGCATTCTGATAAAATACGCTCGCAACACATTCGTTGCTATTTAGTACCTCCGAAGCACATAAGAAGTAGTACATTCTTGCCAACAACTTGACCTCACATATTACCAGTTTGTCAGTTATTACTTGTTCATTATTCTCTACAGCCGGTAATCTCGAAGTATCTTAATAACTACACTCCTGGAAATGGAAAAAAGAACACATTTGACACCGGTGTGTCAGACCCAAAATACTTGCTCAGGACACTGCGAGAGGGCTGTACAAGCAATGATCACACGCACGGTACAGCGGACACACCAGGAACCGCGGTGTTGGCCGTCGAATGGCGCTAGCTGCGCAACATTTGTGCACCGCCGCCGTCAGTGTTAGCCAGTTTGCCGTGGCATACGGAGCTCCATCGCAGTCTTTAACACTGGTAGCATGCCGCGACAGCGTGGACGTGAACCATATGTGCAGTTGACGGACTTTGAGCGAGGGCGTATAGTGGGCATGCGGGAGGCCGGGTGGACGTACCGCCGAATTGCTCAACACGTGGGGCGTGAGGTCTCCACAGTACATCGATGTTGTCGCCAGTGGTCGGCGGAAGGTGCACGTGCCCGTCGACCTGGGACCGGACCGCAGCGACGCATGGATGCACGCCAAGACCGTAGGATCCTACGCAGTGCCGTAGGGGACCGCACCGCCACTTCCCAGCAAATTAGGGACACTGTTGCTCCTGGGGTATCGGCGAGGACCATTCGCAACCGTCTCCATGAAGCTGGGCTACGGTCCCGCACACCGTTAAGCCATATTCCGCTCACGCCCCAACATCGTGAAGCCCGCCTCCAGTGGTGTCGCGACAGGCGTGAATGGAGGGACGAATGGAGACGTGTCGTCTTCAGCGATGAGAGTCGCTTCTGCCTTGGTGCCAATGATGGTCGTATGCGTGTTTGGCGCCGTGCAGGTGAGCGCCACAATCAGGACTGTATACGACCGAGGCACACAGGGCCAACACCCGGCATCATGGTGTGGGGAGCGATCTCCTACACTGGCCGTACACCACTGGTGATCGTCGAGGGGACACTGAATAGTGCACGGTACATCCAAACCGTCATCGAACCCATCGTTCTACCATTACTAGACCGGCAAGGGAACTTGCTGTTCCAATAGGACAATGCACGTCCGCATGTATCCCGTGCCACCCAACGTGCTCTAGAAGGTGTAAGTCAACTACCCTGGCCAGCAAGATCTCCGGATCTGTCCCCCATTGAGCATGTTTGGGACTGGATGAAGCGTCGTCTCACGCGGTCAGCACGTCCAGCACGAACGCTGGTCCAACTGAGGCGCCAGGTGGAAATGGCATGGCAAGCCGTTCCACGGGACTACATCCAGCATCTCTACGATCGTCTCCATGGGAGAATAGCAGCCTGCATTGCTGCGAAAGGTGGATATACACTGTACTAGTGCCGACATTGTGCATGCTCTGTTGCCTGTGTCTATGTGCCTGTGGTTCTGTCAGTGTGATCATGTGATGTATCTGACCCCAGGAATGTGTCAATAAAGTTTCCCCTTCCTGGGACAATGAATTCACGGTGTTCTTATTTCAATTTCCAGGAGTGTATTATGGACCTATGCGTCTCGCGCTTCCCGAGAGATTGAAGCAGAGGCCATACATGTTTGCTAGTTATGTTTGGTGTCCACTTCTTTCTCTCGGTGTACGCGGTAATCGCAAAGTATGGACCAGCCAGTGCAACACCACTGCTGACGATGTTCACAACTTCCACGTATCGTATTAAACATATTGTAGAATAAATAATTTCATAAATGATTCTGTGCATCTTGACAATTAAGATTCTGACTAAACAACTATCATGTATCAGCATTAGCATAAAAAGATATACTTTCATTTTGTCTAAGAGTAGAACTCGGTAATAGTGCACCTGGAAAGTCCAATATAGTAACTGTACTCACATTATGTACACTGATAATGTTTTTCTTTGTATAACATGCATTACTCGGCTGCAAGAGAGTCGTGCGTGTACTGAGAGCAAATAGAAATACTGTATATTTATCTTTTGCAGAGCGATAAATTGCAGTACGACTTCTGAAATGTTACAATCTTAGAGAAATTTACAAATTCTGGACTACTTCAACGAGCGTTTCGATATGAGACAACTGTGATGCACAGTGTGAAACGTCTTGCGAATAGCAGAAGAAATGAGAATGTTGTCTTTAATCAACACAACATCCGTCGCGAAGAAACATCCATGTCCATTTTGGGCTACTGCTTGCATTCTAATAAAATACGGTCGCAACGCATTTATTACTAATTAGCATCTCCGAGGCCCACAAGATGTAGTACTTACTTCCCCACGACTTGACCTTAGATATTACCAGTTTGTCACTTATTACTTGTACATTTTTCTATTCAGCCAGTAATCTTGAAGTATCGCAATAACTAATATGGACCTATGTGTCTCGCGCATACCGAGAGATTGAAGTGGAGGCCATACATGTGTACGAAGTTACGTTGGGTCCTCACTTCTTTCTCTCGGTGTACGCAGTAATTGACAAGTATCGACCAGCCAGTGCAAGACCACTGCTGACGATGTTGACGTCTTCCACGTTCTATATTAATCATTTTGTAGAATAAACAACAACATAAGGGATTCTGTGCAACTTCACTATTAAGATTCTTCAACTGGTGTTTCGATATCAATTAAATATGAAGCACAATGTGGAAAGTCCGGAGAGTATCAGAGGTCACGAGAACATTATCTCTAATCAACACAACATATGTCTCGAAAAAATAGATCACGGTTAATTTGAGCTACTGCCTGCATTCTGGTGCAGTACACTCTCAACGCATTGGCTGCTACTTAGCACCTCTGAAGCATGTAAGAACCCGTACCTTTTTTCAATCAGTTTTACCTCAGACACTAACATGTAGTCAGTTAGTACTTGCACATTGTGTCTGCAGCCAGCGATCTGGAAGTATTTCAACAACTAATGTGGACCAGTGTGTTTCGCACATCCCGAGGGGTAGACGTGGAGGCGTCACATGTTTGTAAACTACCGTGATTCCTTCATCTCTGTCCCTCGGTGTGGAGTTTATTCGACAAGAATGGAGTAGCCAGTGCAAGACGACCGCTGACAGTTTTACCAAGAGTGGAGCAGTGCTAATACATTCAGCGCTGACTGCTATACCAATAATGTGAAGTTCCGAGGTGGTTGTGCACTCGGTAACATACCTGATACAGGAAAATGTTGGTAAGCACACAATTAAAGAAGTTTTCGGCCAAGTAATTGACCTTATAAAATACAAGGATTTCCTTTAATTTTTCTGCTAAATTTGTGAAAATATGGAATACATATTATAGACACATGGTTCCTACAAATTGGTGCGTGTAAGTAAGAGAAATTTTCCGTATACAGATGACAAAGTGTCGTTGCAGGCGGAATGGATTTTTCCATGAAAACAAGCTATGACCTAAATTGCACATTCTTAAATTAAATTGATTTATTCCGTCTCAATGGTTATTAATAGTTTTAGTTCCACGTAAGCTCAGTAAATTTGCAGGTATTCCGTTCTATTAGTCATAGTTAATGCAGGGGTTCTTATTTATCATTTAGTTTCAGCTTCTACACAGTATGAATGTGAATCTACATTCCGTACCTTCCTACACCAAAAATAGTTAAATAAGTAATTCGACCTGAAACTAATGGAATTGCGTAAAATGAAAAAAGCTGCCACTTTTATACGTAAGGCACCTTTTTATAGCTAAGTTAATAGTGGGTTAAACAGCCGAAAATAATCGTGAAACGAAGAAAAAGTGTAAATAAATTCTGCGTAAGTTGGTAAACGCCGCAACAATTTAAGGCATGGTAAAATTAAAATAGTACTTTCTGATGACCAAGTTAAACTGCCTCTTCTTGACTGTCTAATGTCATCACAGTTGACTCCTTCAACTTTTCATTGAGTGGTACTTTTCAAATTATTTAACAAATAACTACGACGAACGTCAATATGTATAGCTATTGTGTGTCAATATTCTCTACAGCGTTTTGAAAAACACGCAGAGTTTTTTTATGTATAAATAATATACAGTTAAACTGCACAAGGAACGTCCTATTGAAATAAATATAATATGTTGACATTAAATGCACCATATAGTGTGTTCGGCATGAGCAATAAGAGACATGAGAGCAACGTCGCAGGCCAAAATCAACATACAGTAGTTGGAAAAAATGTAGAAATACAACTATAACTGTATGCTTGTAAATTAATGCAGATGCTGGTCAAGCCTGCAGGTTGCGCTGTCGTGTCTGACCGCGAACAGCACCAGTGCAATGTTCTCAGTACACTGGCAATGTCGGTCGTGGTCAGAATAATGTTCTGTGTAGTTGTGATTGCATTATGTCGGAGTTAAGTGAATTCTAACGTGGAAATGGCGTTGTTGCTCGTATGGTAGGGTCTTTCCTAACCAAGGAAGCCGAAGTGTTTGGTACTTCTAGAGGCACCGTATGAAAGATTTATACCGCATAAAGGGAGAGCGGGAAAACATCATGTACTAGGTTACAAAACGGACAAAAGTGTGTTTTGAGTGATCGTGACAGACGGCCACTGAAGAGGACGACAGATGCTAAAGTCACTGCAGAACTGAATGTTCCACACATCAGAACCAAAATAACATGAAGGGAAGTTCGTAAGCAAGGAATTTCAGGGCGAGTTGGAATTCCATCGACTCATCAGAGATGGAAATAACTCTAACAGGAAAACGAGGTGCCGAAGTAACAAAACGTGGACTAAGGACCATTTGGTCGAATGATTCTATTTTCACCGTTTCCAGCTTTGGGTCGAGTTGATAACGCTAGAGTAAGATATGGCGGTAATTCAGTGATGATTTGGCAATCATATCGTACTATTCCATGGGCACCACGGCTACTCTGTGAAGTCTTCATCTACATCAATAATCCACAAACCTCTTAACGATGTGTGACGGAGATTACTTCTGGTTCCACTAGCTAATCCCACCTTCCCTGTTCCATTCGTGAATGGCGCATGGGAAGAATGGTTATCGTTAAGCCACTCGGTTAGCTCTAATTTCTCGATTTTTCCTTTTGTGGTCATCTCGTGAGACGTACGTGGGAGGAGGTAATATGTTCCCTAACTCTCCCCGGAAAGTGCACTCTCAAAACTTCAATCGCATACCTCTGCGTCTCTTCTAACGTCTGCTAGTTGAGTGTGTTGAATATCTCAGTAACGTTCTCGCGCCAACTACGAGGGCTGTCTAGAAAGTAAGTTACGATCGGTCGCGAAATGGAAACGACTATGAAAATCCGATAAAGCTTTGCAAAGATGTGTTGGGCAGTGTCTCTAGTATGACTCTAGGTAGAATTATGTCGCTCTTTTCGTTCCTGAGCTCTTAGTGAGCGCGTAAAGATGTTATAGAAAATAGTGTCTCCCGCCAAGTACGAGGGCCTGGTGAGAATTTTCCCCTGAAGCTATACAACCAACATTACATAACTGTCGTGCTGTTTCTTCTTCAAGACAATTCTCAGCCTCATTCTGCAGGGGCAATGAAGATGTTCCTGCATCGTTTCAAGTGGAAATGTTTGGTTACCCACAATACAGCCCGTAATTGTCTCCCACTGAGTTTCATCTCTACTCAAACGAACCGCTGGCTATGAAGACAACATTTTGGCACAGATAACGAGCTTTAGGCCAGCGTAGAGAATTGGTGGAGAGCACTGACGGCTGCCTTCTATGATAAGGGTATTGGAAAGTTGGTACAACGCTACGACGAATGTCTGAGTCAGAACGGCGACTACGCAGAGAAGTAGCTGAAAGGTGTAGCTAACTGTTACAAATGAAACATTTCTGATTTTCACTGTCATTTTCATTTCGCGATCAATCATAACTTACTTTCTGGGCAGCCCTCTTATAAGATCCGTTGACGAAATGCGCTGCGCTTCGTTGAATCTTCTCTGCAAACCGTTATTCTTCTTCTTCTACAAACTGATATTGTCTTCCAGCGTTGAACCATTCTTACAGACAACGACATCATTTGCGAACAGCCTTAAAGAGCTTTTACTAGATCAATTATAAACAATACATAATACAGTAACGAACCTATCCCACTTCACTGGGGTATCCCCCGAAATTACGTTGACATATGTAGATTTTGTTCCTACAACAGCTCTGTCTGCAAGTAAGTTGTGAAAGCAGTCGCAAATCTGTTCAGATACTCAGGAAGCATGTACTTTCTCACTAAGCGACAGTGCAGAACAGTTTCGAATGGCTTCCTGAAGTCGAGAATCGCTGCATCAGCCTGAGCACCGATAATTACAGCACTTGAGTTTCGTAAGATCACTGTCACGGAATCCATGTTGTTTTTCATAGAGATGGTATTCGTTCTTGAAACACGTTCCCTAATTCAGTAACAAACTGACCTCAGCGATATTGGCCTATAATTATTTAGTGTTGCCACCAAGGCTTATGTGAATAATTTGGCTGACCAGGTCCATCCCATGGCACAATATTTCTTTCCCAACGGTGGTGCTATGTTCCCAAATGACATGGCCCTTATTTTACACACCTCTCATCGCCTAGAACTGGTTCTGCGAGCATCAGGATGAATTGTCACATCTCGCCTTGCCACCACAGTCACCAGATATCAGTGTTATTGAGTTTGGTTTACTTTGGGGAGAAGGATGCTTGGTCGCTGTGTAAATCCATCACCGTTGCGTGAACGTAAACCTATTTTGAAGGAAATGTAGTGTAGGATTCGCTTGAAAAGCATACAGGACCTGTATTTAACCATTACGAGACGACTGGATGTTTGCTACAATGCCGCTGGCTCCCCTACAACGTATTAAGCATGGTAAGGAGTTGTTTTACGTACTGCCATACACTTGTCCAAATCCTGTAAATGTTCTGTGGAAGTTCTGCTCACTGCGTAATCGAGACCGATTAACAACTGCGGAGAAAATAGGAAGCCGCACTTGCTTCGCGAAAAACTTGACCTTAAATACTGCAATTTTGTGCATTATTAATTGTACCTCTTTCTCCGCTGCCAGCAAACGAGAACTATCTTAACAACTGCTGTGAGCCAACTAGTTTCGTGTTTTCCGACCAAGAGCGGTGGAAGTCAACATGATTTCAAAGAACTGCTGGCTTCCACTACTTTTGGGCGGAACGCACGATAAGTGCTACATATAGAGCAACGAATACAAGGAGATAACCATTGTCATTAACGCCACAACAGCTGCTGACTATCATCCCAAGAGGTGACGCCGTGCTCCTCTGCATGGTATCTCGTACTAGCGTGTTGTGTTACGTAGGTGAGATAGTAAACCAGTGGTAAGTAGAGAAATGGTAACACTTTCGGTCGGCTATATGAGACCATATAGTGCAAGCATATCTGTCAATGTATCTGTTTAAGCTGCGAAATCCATTGAACGCAAATGATGAACACATCGATAGTAAAATTTTTTTTATTATTGTAATATATTTTTAGCGTGTACAAGCGACCATGATGATCTGCGTCGGGGAACACATCAGGCACGAAGGGATGCAGGCGGTTCGCAATAATGTTCACGATGTCCACAGCTGTCGTGGCGCCTTCTATTACTACGAAAGGTCCATGAAAGCCCCTGGTGAATGTCATCATCAGCAAGTTATGTACCCACGAAATCCAGTCGCTGCTGAAACTGACAATTAATAAATCCCTTTAATATCATTTCTCTTAGAGATTATTCCTAGATTTTTCACGTCTTATTCTTCGTCTGTGCTCGTGTATTAGGCATTTGTTTGTTGCACCCTATTCGTTGATCAGTTTAGGAAATATACTTGACACTGTCTTTCCCTAAAGCTAGTTTAATACGAAGTACTGAGATTTTGTAACAGTCACCTTTTATTTGACTTCGTTTTGTTGGATACTAATACACTGTATTAAATATCTCTTGGAAAAATTCTGTTAACGAGTTTTACTTTATTGATCCCGTGATCAAAATTATACGAAAAACAAAGACACTTAATGCTCAATCTGCCTGTAATCGATGTAATTATATGTCTAATGAAACATGGTTTACGAGTCATCTAACAATCAAAATGGTTCAAATGGCTCTGAGCACTATGGGACTCAACTGCTGTGGTCATAAGTCCCCTAGAACTTAGAACTACTTAAACCTAACTAACCTAAGGACAGCACACAACACCCAGCCATCACGAGGCAGAGAAAATCCCTGACCCCGCCGGGAATCGAACCCGGGAACCCGGGCGTGGGAAGCGAGAACGCTACCGCACGACCACGAGATGCGGGCTCTAACAATCCTACAGCACTGCTACACGTTACTCGTGTTCTGCATTAGGTTTAACTTGAAATTAATACATTCAAGAAGCGTTTCATGCTTCCTATTCTGCTGGAATAGGCTATTGCCATGAAGGGAAGAGCAAAAGTGTTCACTAAGTTTCCGAAAACAGCAATAAGTCGCACTTTATCTTTTTTTTATGACCGGTTTCGCTCTTCAAATGAAGAACAACATGAGAACATAGAGTTTAAAGTTGATGACGACGTTAAATATTGCCTTTACAGTTGGCTTAAAGTTCTAAAGTTCAATTTATTTGTACTATAGCACTTAAAGTTACGTTTAAAGCGCTTTTAAAGCACAGTTGTAAATAAATACATTGACACCGACAGCGCCAAAGATGAAATTTCATTTTTGGCGCTGTCGGTGTCAGTGTTAGCAATATTTCGTCTTTGGCGCTGTCAGTGACAATGTCATCATTTACTACTGTACTTTAAACGTAAACGCTATTGTATAGCCTAATTAATCTATACACTGTGAGCCAACAGCGAAGGGAATATTTAATTCTATCATTCAACAATGAACTGTATATGCTGATGATACTCTTGTTCAACTGAAGAGGAAAACCTGTCATAATGAAAAATACAAATTGCGACTTGTGGCTTTTTTCGAAAACTTAGTTTTAACAGTTGCTCCTTCTGCAGAAAATACCTGCTCTTGATAAAAGGGCTCACCATTCTCGCCATATAAGGGCTAGTATTTAGTCACCCTTCAACAACTATGTAATCAACCGTGTAGTCCTATCAGACAGATTACCACGCCATGATTTCAAGTGTTGGGTGGGTATGAGAGTCGGGAATCACTGATTCTTGTCGTGTTTTACCAGACCGCATACAGACACCTTGGAGTCGATGTGACCTCTACACACAGAAGCAGGACTAGTTTATGAACGCCCTTCAGTAGTTCAGTCGGCTCTGGTTCTACCCTGTGCCAGTCTCTGTTGTGTGTCGTACGGTGCCAGAGGTAAATGGCACATAGGAACTCGAGGTCTCAACCAAGTTTCCAACGCTGAACTGTATATACTGATGATACTCTTGTTCAACTGAAGAGGGAAACCGGTCATAATGAAAAATACAAATTGCGACTTGTGGCTGTTTTCGAAAACTTAGTTTTAACAGTCGCTGTGACACAATACCTGTAATCTTTGCCGGTATTTCAGCTCCCCTCATCCGGCTATTCGTCATAGCCAATCGAACAATCCGACGATTTTCATGCGGCGTAGCCCTTCTGGAGGACTCGTAAGTACTCTTCAAGTCACACTGCTTACCTGAACCCACCTATTCAGCACCCGGTTCTGTGGTCGTACGCTATAGGCCACAGCCGTGCATCGCGCCACATTTACCCACCCCCAGAGCACGGCTGCCGGAAACGGAGTGAGCGAGTCGCGAATCGCTGTCGAGGCCCGTAGCTCGTCGGATACCCGACCGAACCAGGGTTTCAACAATGCTCGGAGAAACCGGGAAACAGGCAGCGCTCGGAAGGCACCACACACGTACGGAATGCGGAATTGCTTTCTGAGTCGTCTGCACTCCTTAGGGAATCGTGAACACTTGATGTGCTAGGAACAGGGCTTTCTCTATCCTTTACAAAGAAAAATAATGCCTAATGTCAAATGATAGATGCAGCACAAAACAGTACATACTATGACATAAAAGAAACTGAAGTCAAAGAAAATATTTTAATAGCCCTAATACTTTTATAATGGTTTGTATTTCACCTGTATCATAGCAGAAGGACTGGTCAAGCTTTTGCACAATGGCTAGCTCTAGTATGCAATATTGAAGTATTTTACACTTGTCTGTTAATCTAAAAGTTATCATTACGGAACTGACTGCCTCAAACATTTCTTGCAATTTGTTGAGGAGGATCTACGTGTTTTACATGTGACATAACTTTGAAATCAGGAACTACAGAAGGTAAAGACAGTTTCCGATTACTTTCATTGGGAAGTGTGTGTCTGCATATATTATTCGTTTACATGTAGGAAGGAAAAGCCTTTTCGCACATATATGTGGACGAGACAGGTAATAAACTTATTACCGCTATATTTGATAGCACTGAAAACTCCATCTTTAAGCTTAACCAGAAACTTATCGGTGACAAAGATTTATTTTCTGTAGCTCAATCACTGGAATTTTCGAGTAACTACTCGTTTCAATTTACACTTCATGTGGATTCCAAGATCATTGTCTTTCCCAAGCGATTGCGAATCAATTTGTTATCACTAGATAGAGCAGGGTAATACTGTTTGAAATTTTTCCAAATCCCTTCATAAGTTTCTTAATTTTATTCTTGACATTTTTGTCCCAAGAAAGATGTGTTTCTACTAGGAAATAGTGACGTGTATCGAAGGACTCAATTTGATTGGAATTCAGACAGATGTCCCAAACGGCAAGGGTTTTAATGAACGATTCATACGGTCTTGCACATTACACAGATTTGTGTTTGGTCTGTGGAGTAATAAATTTCAACTGTTAATTTTTTTGACAAAATTTCTGACAAATGATCTACAGTCAGAAGAAAGATATTGCCTAGGGAAAAGATGAAGTCACACAAACTTTTAAATACTTATGTTAGTATTACAAAAATTCGCTAGTTAGTAGGATTACCATTACTAAAATTAATTATTGTACAGCATCGCAATCTAGAGAGGTTTTTCACATGCACCTAACAGTAAGTTGATTTAATGATTTGAAACAATGGTGGAGATCTAAGTAACCATATTATTTCTGGTGTGACAAATATCAATTATTTTAATATAAGACAGGAATGACGTACTGTGGAGGTAAATAGCGTGAGAAGAAGCTGGCTAGCACTGTCACAGGATCTCTCCACAATTGGTAACGTTCGGAACATTATGGACAGAGCGCTCCAACCGTCGGGAAATTTTTTTCTTGGTTAGTGGGTGATCTAATAAGAGTATATTATTTTCGAGGTTGTCTATGAAATACTAGTTAGAAGGCAGGATAAACTACTTCCCATATATTTGGCGCACTGTTTCTATCATCATCAAATCTTATGACTATCCCTAGCAGGCAAAGCGTTACGCCATTGCTAATATCTCTGACAGTCATATTCTGCGATTTATCACATCTTCAAATGTTTCAAATGGCTGTGAGCACTATGGGACTTAACCTCTGAGGTCATAAGTTCCCTAGAACTTAGAACCACTTAAACCTAACGAACATAAGGACATCACACACATCCATGCCCGAGGCAGGATTCGAACCTGCGACCGTAGCAGTCGCCCGGCTCCAGACTGAAGCGCCTAGAAGCGCTCAGCCACCACGGCCGGCCTTGCAGCAATGTCGGTGGTGTTTACAGTCAGTTTTTTCATCAGTTTGTTATTATGAACACATTACATACGTTTTAGTAATGTCACACACACACACACACACACACACACACACACACACACACACACACACACACACGCACCCACAGACGCACGCACGCTTGCATGCACACATACAAAGCTTAAGTAAAATACATTTCAACATGTCACACAAGTCGCAGTGTACGTGCGCGGTTCGAAGAGCACCACGATGAGTTTGTCGTACTCTCCTGGCTATGAAACTAGCCGTATCTGAACCCAACAGAGGATCACTGACACCATCTCGATCTGGCTGTTTGCGCCATTGAATCTCAAACAAAATCCTTGCGGATGGCCAGTTGTGGATCAATTGACTTGCTCAATTTGTGAGGCTCTTATTCTTGAATAAATCATTGTTGATTGATGACTTTGTCCGATATTGTAATCATTTATTTGTACATGTACGTAATATCAGAGATGGTGCTGCATGTGATATAACCAGTGGTAATAACATTTTAACTTTATAAGCCGGCCGGTGTGGCCGAGCGGTTCTAGGCACTTCAGTCTGGAGCCCCGAGACCGCTACGCTCGCAGGTTCGAATCCTGCCTCGGGCATGGATGTGTGTGATGTCCTTACGTTAGTTAGGTTTAAGTAGTTCTAAGTTCTAGGGGACTGATGACTTCAGATGTTAAGTTCCATAGCCCTCAGGGCCATTTGAAACATAACTTTATAACAGGAAGTACTATAAAAACTACTAAGAGTTAAGTGCAATATCTCGATTGAACATGAGACATCAGCAACAGTGAAACGTATTTTTTAACACATATTATTGTGTACAGGGATTCGTACTATAAAGACATCGTACGGTGGATAGAGGCTGAGCCCCAATAAAACTTAAATCTGTAGAAAAAATTGCAATAGGTGTATAAAGAATAACTGAAGAAACATATAGTACGTTAAATGTCAATGCAGCATTGTTAAATAATTTAAAAGCTCTATATCGTGCTGCTACGTAACATGTGTTCGTCCTACGAAAATATTCAGACTAGATCAGTGAAGCTAAACGTATTTACGAAATAAAAGAAGAGAGTTCGTACAAAACTTCATAGAAGATGCCGACAATAATCTGAAAGACTTACTTGTGTTTAGCCAGTGCACTAGCGGGGAGAAACAAAATTCAGTTAATCAAGTGAAAAACAGTGTGAATATAGATGTAGATGTCGGGATACGCATAATTTTTGCTAAATGGATAGGTCCACTATAGTCAAGAAGTTCTAATATGGATTCCTATTATACTGCGAATATAGATCTAAATGTAAAGGTAAAAGTAAAATGTATATTTCATTACGTGACTTGTTAAAACAATTAAATGAACTCTGTCATCTTTTACTAGACCACCTGGGGTTATTTATTGTATAAAGCTACTCTATACTATAGCTCAGCTTCTATCCACAATAAAGTGCAATTATAGTATGAATTCCATTGTTGTTCTACGTATCACCCTGTACATGATGTATACATACTTATATTTGCATAAAAGTTATTCGGTTTCACCATTGTTGTCTATTCGTTTGTTTGCAGTGTCAAGACTGATATCTTCTACTGTCACTAGTTCTCGACTTAATATTATCGAAGAGAAATATTTTTCTTAGCTTTCTGCACTTGATATAACATCTCTCTGTTATAAAGTTACGTTATTCCCGTCAGTGGATGTAGAAGAGGCATTAGCATCTGTGATGGTACCTTCTAGACGATACTCTTCGTTTGTTTCAAGCATTTATTTCCCTCCATACTTTTCGTCACTTTGGTATTTATCACTATTAATCTGTGTTAATATTGTAAATGCTGCACTTTATTACTGACTGTTGACTTTCACTATGATAACTTTGAAGATATATCAGCACAGTAGGAACACAAAGCATACTTTCTCTGATCTGTTTTTTCTCTGTAAATACAGATATGTATGGTATAACGACATATTTGTTATGTTGCAATACTTTAGTGTATATTAGTTGTATATCTTCTCGACGTTGGCAGACGTCCTATGATGATCCTGTAGGTGTATAGATGTATAATAAACAACTAATGGTGAACAACGTATTTTTTCAAAGACATATTAGGTAGTTTATTCCATAAGCGTAGTAATATTGTTTGTGTAGTAAACAACCTCAAATTAGCTATTTTTATTCCTTTGGATGTTCTCCATATTTAACGTTTTGAGTTACATTTGTTGTGGGTTTCTAGCCTCAATTATGTAATTACAACTCTTTTGACAATGCTTGGTTTCGGTTATAAACCACTTAATAATCTGTTGGATACAGACTAGGTACTACACATGATGTAAGGAAACAGTTGAATCTTCAGTATTTGCTATGTATTTGTAACGTAATTTGGTTGATTCCCTTCTAGCGGCTCATTTTACTAACCTTCATCAATGCATAAAATCCCAGACTATACCGCGATAAAAGTGTCCCAATACTGCAACTTATTAACCACCAGTAATAACATAGTGTGAATGTATCATTATAGGAAATAGTTTTCGTCTAGCTAAAAAAGACGTCTTGGCTTGATTGTAGGCGTGTAGAGCAAACAGTGAACAGATCTTAGACTTCAGTGTTACGTCGCTCTCAAACACATTTGAGTACAAGCAATGCTAGGAGTGTACAAGGAAATCAACAGTTGGAGTTTGGGTGAAATCATCACAGGATACCACATAGTGCACCAGGAAAGTGTAATAAATTAACTCTGCTTAGATTAAATTCACTGATACGACTCGAGTGTCGTATCTGTTTTTTTTTTTTTTTTTACATAACATGTATCACTTGGCTACGAGAGAATCGTGCGTATACTGAGAGCAAGTAGAAATACCGTATATTTATCTCTGGCAGGTCGATTAATTGCAGTACGACTTCCGAGATATTAAAATCTTAGCGAAATTTATAAATTCTGGACTACTTCAACAAGCCTTTCGATATCATTCAACTATGAAGCACACCGTGAATCGTCTTGTGAGTAGCAGAAGACAAGAGAACATTATCTTTAATGAACACAACTTTGTCGGAAAGATAGATACCACGTCTAATTGGGGCGACTGCGTGCAATGTGGTGAACTACGCTCGGAACGCATTTGTTGCTAATTTGCACGTCCAAGCACGTAAGAAGTCGTACTTTTTTCCCCATAGTTTGAACTCAGTTTGTCAGTTATTACCTGTTCATTTTGGTCCACAGCCAGCAATCTGGAATCATCTCAATAACGCATTTCGCGCTTTATGAGGGACTGAAGCGGAGGCCATACATGTTTGGGTAAACGCTAAGTATGGACCAGCCAGTGCAAGACGACTGCTGTTTGATTTCACACCTTCCACGTTTCGTATTAAACACATTGTAGAATAAACAACTGCATAATGGATTTTGTCCCACTTCATTATATGAAGCACAATGTGAAAGCCTTGCGAATAGCAGAAGACATGAGAATGTTATCTTTAATCAGCACAACATACGTCGGGAAGAAACATCCATGTCCAGTTTGCGCTACTGCTTGCATTCTAATAAAATACGGTCGCAACGCATTTATTGCTAATTAGCATCTCCGAAGCCCGTAAGATGTAGTACTTACTTCCCCACGACTTGACCTCAGATATTACCAGTTTGTCAGTTATTACTTGTACATTATTCTCTGCAGCCAGTAATCTGGAAGTATCTCAATAACTACTATGGACCTATACGTCTCGCGCATCCCGAGGGATTGAAGTGGAGGCCATACATGTATACGAAGTTATGTTGGGTCCTCACTTCTTTCTCTCGGTGTACGCAGTAATCGACAAGTATGGACCTGCCAGTGCAAGACCACTGCTGACGATGTTCACACCTTCCAAGTTCCTTATTAATCATTTTGTAGAATAAATAACTACATAAGGGATTCTGTGCATCTTCACTATTAAGATACTTCAACGGGTGTTTCGATATCAATTAAATATGAAGCACAATGTGGAAAGTCCGGCGACTATCAGAAGACACGAGAACATTATCTCTAATCAACACAACATATGTCTTGAAAAAATAGATCACGGTTAATTTCAGCTACTGCATGCATTCTGGTGAAGTACACTCTCAACGCATTGGCTGCTACTTAGCACCTCAGAAGCATTAAGAAGCCGTACTTTTTCCGCACAGTTTTACCTCAGACACTAACAGATAGTCAGTTATTACTTGCACATTTTGTCTGCAGCTAGCAATCTGGAATTATTTCAACAATTAATGTGGACCAATGTGTTTCGCACATCCCGAGGGACAGAAGTGGAGGCGTCACATGTTTGTAAACTACTGTGATTCCTTCATCTCTGTCCCTCGGTGTGGAGTATATTCGACAAGAATGGAGCAGCCAGTGGAAGACGACCGCTGACAATATTCCCAAGAGTGGAGCAGTGCTATTACAGTCAGCGCTGACTGCTCTACCATTAATGTGAAGTTCTGAGGTGGTTGTGCACTCGGTAACATACCTGATACAGGAAAATGTTGCTAAGCAAACAATTAAATAAGTTTTCAGCTTAGTAATCGACTTAATAAAATACAAGGATTACTTTTAATAATTCTATTAAATTTGTGCAATATGGAAGAAATATTATGGGCACGTGGTTCCTACAAAGAGTTACGTATATGTAGGGGAAATTTCCCATCTGCAGGTGACGAAGTGTCCTTGTAACGTGAGTAGTTTTTTAGATGATACCTCGCCATGAGCTAAATTGCACATTCATAAAGTACGTTTTTTTACATTCAGTGGTTATTCAATTGATTTCATTTCACGTGCGTTCAGTATACTTGCAGACACTCTGTTCTATTAGTCATAGCTAATGCAGGGATTCTTATTTATCATTTAGTATTCGCTTCAACACATTACGAATGTGAATTTATATACCGTACCTTCCTCCACCTAAAATAGTTGAATAACAAAATTGCAAACCGAAACGATTGGAAGTACACAACGTCAATTAGCCTCCATTTTTATACACATAGCACCTTTCTTTAGCTATGTGGACAATGGTTTAAACAGTCGAAAATAATTGTGGAACGAAGAAAAATTATAAATAAGTGGGAAAACGGCGTATTAATTTAAGGGTTCAAGAATTAAATTAGTATTTTCTGACGCCCACTTTAAATTGCCTTATCTCGACTGTCCA
The DNA here is from genome assembly GCF_023864345.2 of Schistocerca serialis cubense. Lineage (NCBI taxonomy): Eukaryota > Metazoa > Arthropoda > Insecta > Orthoptera > Acrididae > Schistocerca > Schistocerca serialis. The sequence goes on along the minus strand of NC_064640.1, from coordinate 689,284,873 downwards.
ATGACTACATCAGTTGACTCATTCACAGCCTTCCTTGTGTCGTACTTTTCAAATTATATAACCAATAACTACTTGCAACTTCAATATGCATTATACTGATTTAACAGCTATAGTGTAACTGTATTTTCTATAGCGTTTTGAAAAAATCTCTGAGTTTACTTTATGTGTAAGTAATATTCAGAAAAATTGCACAAGTAACGTCCTATCGAAATAAACAAACTGTATTTACATTAAATGCACGTCCTATTGAAATATATGAAATATGTTGACATTAAATGCACCATATAGTGTGTTCGGCATGAATAATAAGAGACATGAGAGTAACGTCGCCCGTCAAAATCAACATACAGTAGTTGGGCAAAAATACAGAAGTACAGCCATGACTGTATGCTAGAATATTAATGCATCTGCTAGTCAGCCTGCAGGTTGCGCTGTCGTGTTTGACCGCGAACAGAGCCAGAGCAATGTTCTCAATACATTGGGAAGGTCAGTCGTGCTCAGAATAGTGTTCTGTGTAGTTGTGAGAGCAGTATGTCGGAGCTAAGTAAATTCGAACGTGCGCCAATTGCAGTTGCTCATTTGGTGGGTGCTTCCCCAACCAAGGAAGCCAAAGTGTTTGGTGCTTCAGGAGGCACCGTATGAAAGATTCATATCGCATAAAGGGAGAGCGGAAGAACATCTTGTTGTAAGTTACAAATCGGACCAGTGTGTTTTGAGTGATCGTGACAGACGGTTATTGAAGAGGATGACAGCTGTTGAAGTCACTGCAGAACTGAATGTTGCATACCCGAAACACGTGAGAACCAAAACAACATGAAGGGTCCTCCATGAGCAACGAATTGCAGGGCGAGCTGGAATTCAATCCACTGATCAGAGACGCAAATATCCGTAACAGTAAAACTTGGTGCCGAAGTCACAAAACCTAGATTACGGTGCATTTGGTCCGATGATTCTTGTTTCACCATCTCCAACTTCGGCTAGTGTTGATGCCACAGGAGCGATACGTAACGGTAATTCGACGGAGATTTGGCAGTCATATCGTGGTATTCCAAGGGCACCATCTTACACTGCCACGTCTACATCTACATAAATATCCACAGACCACCTGTCGGTGTACCCCTAACTAATCCCACCTTCCCTGTTCCGTCCGAGAATGGCGCATGGGATGAATGATTTTCGTTAAGCCTCTCGGTTAGCACTAATTTCTCTATTTTACCATTTCTGGTCATTTCGTCAATTGTACGTGGGGGCATGTAGTATGTTCTCCAACTCTTCTCGGAAAGTACACTCTCGAAATTACAATAGCATACCTCTTCTTGATGCCCAACACCTGTCGTGTAACGTCTGGCAATTGAGTGTGTTGAACTCTTGGTTTCGCTCTCGCGCCGACTAAACGATCCCTTTACGAAGTGCTGCGTGCTTCGTTGGATCTTCTCTGCAAACCGTTATTCTTCTTCTTCAACAAATCGATATTGTTTCTGGCCTTGATACCTTCTTATGGACTACATCCTCTGTGAACAGCCGTAAAAATCTTCTACCAGATTATTAATATACAGTGCAAACATTAACGGACCTGCCACACATCATTCGGGTCCTCCCACTCCTCCCCCCCCCCTTCCGGAAATTACCGTTACATTTGTCGATTTTGTTGCTATAACAGCGACGTGTTGAGCAAATAAGTTATGAACCAGTCGCAAATCTGTGGATCTCTCGGAGGAACAGAAGGAATTGAGTTTCGCAGGATCACTGTTCGCTGCATCTGTGTTGATTTTTATAGAGAAGATATTCGTTCTCCAGAAACGTCATAATTCACGATCTCGAAACACGATCCCTAATTCAATAACAAACTGACGTCAAAGATATAGGCTTGTAGCTATGTAATGTCACTCACAAGGGTTATGTGAATAGTTTGGCTGATCATGTCCATCCGATGGTACAATACTTCTTTCCCAACGGCGGCGCTGTGTTCCAATATGACATGGCCCTTATTTTACACATCTCTCATCGCCTAGAACTTTTTCTGCGAGCATCAGGATGAATTGTCACATCTCCCCTGGCCACCAGTCACCAGATATCAGTGTTACTGAGTCTTCATGGTTTACTTTGGGGAGAAGGATGCGTGGTCGCTGTGTAAATCCATCATCGTCCCGTGAAAGTGAACCTGTTTTGAAGGAAATGTAGTGTAGAATTCGCTTGAAAAGTATACAGTATTTAACCATTACGAGACGACTGGATGTTTGCTAGAATGCCGCCGGCTCCCCTACAACGTATTAAGCATGGTAAGGCGTTGTTTTAGGTACTGCCATACACTTGTCCAAATCCTGTAAATGTTCTGTGGAAGTTCCGCGAACTGCATAATCGACACCGATTAACAGCTGTGGAGAAAATACAAAGCCTCACTTGCTTCGCGAACAACTTGACCTTAAATACCGCAATTTTGTGCATTATTAATTGTGTCTCTTTCTCCGCTGCCGGCAAACTGGAACTATCTTAACAACTGCTGTGATCCAACGAGTTTCGTGTTTTTTGACCAAGAGTGGTGGAAGTCAACATGATTTCAAAGTACTGCTAGCTTCCACTACTTTTGGGCGGAACGCACGATAAGTGCTACATATAGAGCAACCAATACAAGGAAATAACCATCGTCATTAACGCCACAACAGCTGCTGACTATCATCTCAAGATCTGACACCGTGCTCCTCTATATGGTTTCTCGTACTAGAGTGCTGTGTTACATAGGTGAGATAGTAAACCAGAGGTAAGTAGAGAAATGGCAACACTTTCGGTCGGCTATATGAGACCATATAGTGCAAGCATATCTGTCAATATATCTGTTTAAGCTGCGAAATTCATTGAACGCAAATGATGAACATATCGATAGTAAAAATTTTTTTATTAATGTAATATATTTTTAGCGTGTACAGGCGACCGAGATGATTTGCGTCGGGAAATACATCAGGCATGAAGGAATGCAGGGGGTCCGCAATTATGTTCACGATGTCGACACCTGTCATGGTGCCTTGTATTACTACGAAAGGTCCTTGAAAGGCCAGGTGAATATCTTCATCAGCAAGTTGACTGCCCATGAAACCCAGTCACTGCTGAAAGTGACAATTCATAAATCCTTTAAATTTCATTTCTCTTAGAGATTATTGCTTGGTTTTTCACTTCTTCATATTACTGTGTGCTCGTGTATTATGCATTTGCATGTTACGGCCTCTTGGTTGATTTTCACATCAGTTAGGTAGATATGTTTGGCACTTTCTTTTCTTAAAGGTGGTTTCATGTGAAGCACTGAGGTCTTGTAACAATCGCCTTTTATTTGACTTCTTTCTGATGGATGCTATTAGACTGTATTAAATCTCTCTCTGGAGAATCCATTAACGTATTTTACTTTATTTATGCCGTGACAAAAATTATATGGAAAACAAAGACACTTCATTCTCACTCTGCCTTTAATCGATACCATTCTGTATCTAATGAATCATGGTTTACGAGTCATCTAACAGTTTTACAGTACGATTGTGAACACGTAACTCGTGTCCTGCATTAGATTTAACTTGGAATTAACACATTCAAAAAGCGCTTCATGCTTCCTATCCTGCTGGGATAGGCCATTGCCATGAAGGGAAGGACAAAAGTGTTCACTAAGTTCCGAAAACAGCCATAATTCGCACTTTCTATTTTTTACTATGACCGTATTCACTCTTCAAGTGAACAAGAGTACCATCAGAACATACAATTTAATGTTGATTGATAGCATTAAAGATTGCGTTTTTAGTTGGCTAATAGCTCTGAAGATTAATTTGGCCATATGATAGTACTTAAACTTACGTTTATTTTACATTAGTAAATGGTGGCATTAATAGTAACAGCGCCAAAAATGAAATTTCATTGGAACTGTCACTCAGAGCGCCAATGGCCTCAACAGTTATTAAATCAGTCGTCTACTCCTATCAAACAGTTCTCCACGCGATGCTTTCAAGTGTTGGATGGATTCTAGCAGTCCTACGAATTTCATGGGGCTTACTCCTTCGGCAGACTCGTTCATGCTATTGAAGCCGCACTGCTGCCTGAACCCTCTTATTCACCACTGGGTTGTATAGTCATTGCTCTAGAGGCCAGGGTCGTGCATCATGTCTGTTTCTGTGCGTGTACGGTTGGATGCAACAAGGCGCAGTACCTGCGCACTTTCCATTGCAAGTACATGACCTACTCAATGCCACGTAGTCCAGGCGTTGGACCAGAAGGGAAGTCCACCTCACTCTGCTTACCTGACGTCTCGTGACTGATTTATTTATTTTGACAATTCAGATACGTTATATTCATGTTTTCATCTTGTTAAGTATGCCTTCCACTGACTATAAGCAGATCTGAGTGAACAGCCCATACGCTATCATTTTGTATCAAAGATATTACACAGTCCAGTCACAATAATGTGACCACCGCCTATGATCGACGTCAACGTGCAGTAACCACTAACAGGCGGAAGACGACAACACTAGCAGTCGAGGGTACATAAAGCTTGTCGGGGGATCGCAGAAGACAGCGCAGTCGTTGTCGTAATGCGGTAACAGATCTATTTATCTGACGTCAAGAATGCCATGATAATTGGTTTTAGTGCCAAGGGTGGAAGCATTTCCCAAACGGCTAAGCTTGTAAACTGTTCGAGTGTCGCCGTGGTTAAAGTATACTGTGCATGGCAAAATGGCGCTGTCAAAAATCGGCACGAGACAACTGTGGTGCACCACGGACCATGGATGAAAGGGGTGAACTACGGCTGTGGAGATGTGTACGGGTGAATACACGTGCAAATGTTCAGCAACTGACCACCCATATAAACTAAGGGGGTACCAGCAACTACCGTTCAGTGAACCCTGCTGCGTATGTGTCTCCACAGCAGGTGACTGGTTCAGATGGTTCAAATGGCTCCAAGCACTGTGGGACTTAACAACTGAGGTCATCAGTCCCCTAGACTTAGAACTACTTAAACCTAACTAACCTAAGGACATCACACACATCTATGCCCGAGGTAGGATTCGAACCTGCGACCGTAGCAGCAGCTCGGTTCCGGACTGAAGCGCCTAGAACTGCTCGGCCACCAGGCGACTGGTTCATGCAATGATGCTGATTGCTACTCTTCAGCGACGAAGGCTGGACTTTGCAAGCCAGAACCGAAGCTCGTCGTCCACATAGCGGCGACAGGTGGCATTTTCACCTAAATCACATTTTATGCCCATCGCCATGACAGATCTGAGAGCAAACACCCTGCAGCCGTCCTCGGAAAGGTCCAGGCCGGAGGACGGTGCGTCGTGGTCGATGGAACGTTTCGTACCATTCCCTGGGTGATCTCGTCTTTCTGGAAGGCACAATTTATCGTCACTAATTGAGGACCATGCTCACCCCTAAAAGCAGTTTGTTTTTCCTCGAGACAATGGCAGCTGCCAGTAGGACAATCCAACCAGGCACGTAGCACGCAGTGTGGAATTGGACGTAAATCGGTAGATTCGATCTACATGTATAGACAAACAAATGATTATTATTCCACAAAAATTGGATGATTTATTCAAGATAAAGGGATTCACATACTGCGGAAGTCAACAAAATATAGCCGGCCGCCGTGGCCAAGCGATTCTAGGCGCTTCAGTCCGGAACCGCGTGACTGCTACGGTCGCAGGTTCGAATCCTGCCTCGGGCATGGATGTGTGTGATGTCCTTAAGTTAGTTAGGTTTAAGTAGTTCTAACCTCTAGGGGACTGATGACCTAAGATGTTAAGTCCCATAGTGCTCAGAGCCATTTCAATCATTTTCAACAAAATATAGGTCCACCTTTGTCCCTTATGCAAGCAGTTATTCGGGTTGTTATTGATTGATAGAATCGCTCGATGTCCGCCTGAGGCATTACATCACCTACTAACCAAGAAAATAATTCTTTGCTACAGTTATATCGATGATAGCATCGGTCCGATACAAGAAACTGAAAGTGCAACTAGCGAAATTAGTAAACTTGTTAGTGCACAATAAGCAATATAAAGTCAACAATTATCCATTACGTAGATAATTCAAATAACTTTCTGGGGTTGAAGTTTAATACCAAAGAGAGAAAACACAAGTTTTTCATTTATAAAAAAAAATCCAAATGGAAACGGGATCATGTGACAGACCAAATAGATGGTGAACAACAAGAATTTCATCCCTCATGGTGGCTCCCAGAATGTCATTACATGATTTTATCCTCTCCAATCTCACTTAACATTCTTTTAAAATGTTATCCATTCACCTGCTTATGTTTTGTAAGGTTGATTCCACTCCTATGTATCACCCGCACTTCCACATGTTACACGTACAATTTACTGTATATTTGTACATATTAAAATAAGAGTATAGCCCAGATGCAAAAGCCACTAACAACATTCTAAGCGAAACTGAGATAATCGGGAAAAATAGTACCATACAAACCATTAATATTAGAAATTTCACTTCTTTTTTCAAAATAGGTAAACAAATAATTAATTACTCGGTAAAAATAGCTGAAATCTGCGATTATATTTTATACGTTAAAATCTTAAGTGAAATATTGACTCAGCGGTTTTTGCGACCGATTTGTGCAGTTAGCTGGTTTTGCAAACATATGGGTCAAATTACGAAACAAACATTCGGTTGCAACACCCGATATTGATATGTTAGGAATGACAAAAGGATGAAACTTATTTCTTGCGAAAATAAACAGAATCCGTTGACTTCAAAAGGAAGTGTGAAAATTCTGCACAATTGGCGTATAAAAATACGAAGGTGACATTATTTTACCAGGATACTGACTTATTTAACGTCAAAAATAGAACAGAAATGAGTGTTTAACATTTTTTTTTCTTTTTTTTTAATACTACATCGTGCTTTCGATATCACAAGATATTGTAGAAAATAAAAAAGTACCAAATTGCATCTTAGTAACACATTGATAAAACTGGCGGAAAGTTGCATCTTAGTTAAAAGAGTGGCAAAATATTCTAGAAAAAGAAATTGGCTGAAAATTGCTTTTAAGTGACATCAACCTCAACACTGTCCATTAAGTGGAAATGGCTTCCGGCTTCTTCCTCGTGCTGAAGGCTGGCAGGGGCAGGAGCGACACTAAGCGTGCCTTCCTGCTCGTCTAACACCTCGGTGTAGAATTTGAGTCTGTCGTTGGTCACCCAGTCCTCACCAAAGTGGAGTTCCAAAAACTTTTTGATGTCTCCGGATTCGAGGATTGGAGGACCCTGTTCATTACGCTCCAAACATTGTCAGCTGGGGTGAGATCCGTCGACATTTCTGGCAAAGGTAGGGTTTGGTCAGCACTAAAACAAGTGGTAGAAACTCTCGCCGTGTGCCGACAGTATTATCTAACTGAAATTCAAGACCAGGACATTTTGCCATGAAGGGCAACAAAACGGGCCGTAGAATATCATCGACGTACCGCTGTGCTGTCTGGTGCTGCGAATGACAACCTACGGGGTTTTGCGATGAAAATAAATGGCATACCAGACGTTTACCGCTGGTTGTCGGGCTGCATAGCGGGCGACAGTCAGTCTGGTATCCCACTGCTGTTCAGGGAGTCTCCAGCCTGAAATCTCATTGACCGGAGCAGAATTGCCTTCAGTGATGAGTCCCACTTCGAAATGAAGCCAGATTACCAGCGAAGACATGTCTGGAGACGGCCCGGACACTGGTAGGATACCAACCTGACTATCGCCCGCCATACTGCCCAAAATCCAAGAGTGATGGTCTTTTCTTGTTGTAGAAGGACTCCTTTGGTTGTCTTACCAGTGGTACTCCGACGATACTCTACACCCTATATAGCTGCATTTCGTGACAAACAATCCTTACTTGCATTTCAAGTAGACAATGCCAAAACGCACACGGCAAGAGTTTCTGCTGCTTCTCTTCGTGCCAGCCAAACCATACTCTGGCCAGCAATGTTACTTTGTCTCTCCACATTTGGTAACGTTTGGAGCATAATCGACAGGGCGCACCAACCATCTCGACATTTCTTTTTCTTGATTAGTGGGTGATCTAACAAGAGTATATTACCTTCGAGGATATCTAGTAAACTATTAGTAACAAGGCATGAGTATCTAATTCCCATAGATCTGTCGCACTGTTTTCTATTATCTTAAATCGTGTGACTATCAATGGGAAGAAAATGCGTTAAGCCATTGCTGATAATTTAGACAGTCATATTCAGCGATTTATCACATCTTCATCTTCCATTGCCCACTCTTATTAGTCATAAGTATGTGAGTAAAATGTTGTCATATATCATTGTTAAGCGTGCCCTTTGTTCGGGTGTTACATCCGCACCCACAACTGGGCCGTGTTTCACTCTTTGGCATTACAACTTGCATTAAAAATGAAATCTAACGATCACATTTGCAAGCTATGATCACATATGCTATATATGTATATTAACGATGCACATTCCCCAATATAGTGGATCATTGGCTGATGGAGTCAAATTATTAGACGCTTGCTTCAGAAATATTTACACTTTCAACATGGCATGCAATTCCACCACGTAACGACTATATGGCACTGTGAGATTAATTTTTCTAAGGTCACTACTATAGTATCAGAATGTATTTTATACATGTTTATGTGTTTTAGATTAAGCTTCAAATGTTGTACATGCGCCCTGTAGTATACCCACACATAATAATTATGTGTATGGACTGACAGGCGCTAAATTAAAGAGACATTTGTACAACTGATGCAGCTGGCGTGCTGTATCTTTGGATGTATATGTCTTACAGTTGTTGTGATGAATGTCTTTGAAATATTTTCTAGTATTAAGGACACATAGTTCATCCTTTGTATCTTGTAACAATGGACGATAGTGTTCACAGTCAGTTTGTTCATTAGTTTGCTGTAATATTATGGGCATATGATACACACACACACACACACACACACACACACACACACACACACACACACAAACGTGTACATGCACACTTACACAACTACAGTAAAATACATTGCAACATGTCACTCAGCAGCACCACGATGAGTTTGCCATACTCTCCCGGCTACGAAACTACCCGGCTTTAAACCCGACGGGAATCTTTGAGACCACCTCGATCGTGCTTTCCGCACCATTGTTCTTCAACCAGAATCCTTGCGCAACTGGCCACAGCGCTAGGGGCAGCAGGGCTGCACATCCCTGTTGGTACCTTTCATTACCCCATTGACCCTTTTCCTGCACGTCATGCAGCATTTCGCTCTGCAAAAACGAATTATTCAGTCTTTCGACAGTTGGTCACGTTATAGTGACTGGATACTGTATACAGAGTGGTCTATTGATAGTGACCGGGCCAAATATCTCACGAAATATTTCTTTACGTACTACACGAATATGTAATAAAAAATATGGGTTCCTATTTTTAAAAAACGCAGTTGATATCCGTTTGACCTATGGCAGCGCTATCTAGCGGGCCAACCATAGCGTCGTCTGGTTTCCCTCTTCAAGCTAGACAAGTTTCGTTTTTTGTAGTTTTTTCGTTTGACGCTTATTTCGTGAGATATTTGGCCCGGTCACGATCAATGGACCACCGTGTATATGTATGGCCCATGTATGTAGCTTAAAATAACTCTATAAGCGTCTTGTAGGGCACATACATGTAATAATTATGTATGTGAAATGATGGGCGCTATATCAAAGAGACATTTGAGCCTAGCCAACAAATGGTATCCTGTCATTTGTCTTACAGTTGTTCGAATGTAGCCGTATTGTGACATTTTGTAACTTATATCTTGTATCAAGGTTTCGGTTAAGAGTCAACCAGAACCCATTAACTATTTGCATTAGGAATCATCACTTGCCTATTATGTATCTACACGTCTACCGGTTTCGATCATAGACTTTCATCACATAATGTTTGCCAACACCAAAACTGAATACGTGTAATTTACACGATTGTGTGTGTCTGTACTTACAAGATGAAAATAGATTAGGAGAAAGCATATTTCATGTTCCTTATGGGCTCACATAACCTAAAAGTTATCATAGTGAAAGTCAAAAATCAATAGCAAAGGGTATTATTTACAGTTGCAACACCGAATCACATTGCCAAACACTATAGTGTCATCTAGCGTAGAGCAACATAAATACAGTCTAAAATAACAAAATATGACGAAACGCGATGGAAATATCTGAATAGGACTGAAGTCGGTAGTTGTGATGTATATGTACTGACAAACAAACGATTACAATTTCAGGTAAACTGAATTCAGTGCTCAAGAGAAAGAACCTCGAGACTACGCAAGTAAATAACGACGTGGTCTACCTTTAGTCCATATATAAGCATTTATTCTGATTGTTATTGATTGATAGAGTTGTTGGATGTCGTCCTCAGCGATATCGTGCAAAATTCTGTCCAATTGCTGAGTTAGATCGTCAAAATCCTGAAATTTTTGGAGCGATCTGTCCACAACGCTCCAAATGTCCTATATTTGGGAGAGATCTGGCGACTTTCCTGGCCATGGTAGGATTTGACAAATACGGTGGCAAGCAGTAGAAACTCTCGCCTTGTGCAGGCTGGCATTATCTTTCCGAAGTGAAAGCACGGAATGACTTGTTATGAAGGACAACGAAAAACGGAAAACGCCTATCACTCCCGGTTGGCGGGAAACGACAGTCAGGTTGGTAATTCACAGATGTCCGTGGCGTTTGCAGATACATCTCCACTGGTCATCAGAGTTTAGTTCGAAGCGGAACTCGTCACTGAAGGCAGTTTTTCTCCAGTCAAAGCAATTCCAGGCCGACGACCTATCTGGTCAAGCCCCAGACAGCTGTGGGATACCGGCCTGAGTTTCGTAAACCATAAGAACCTACAACAGGGAGTAACAGTCTGCAGTGATGTTTCTTTTTGTAGCAGGATCCCTTTGGTTGTCATCTGTGTCACCCTTGTGGCACAGCGGTACGTCGAAGATACTGTAACCCTCGTTATGTTACCCTTCATAGCAAGCTCTCCTGGGTTTACAATTCGGAAAGATAATGTACGCCCGCATATGGCCAGATGTCTACTGCCTGATTTCGCTCCAGCCAAACCCTACATTCGCCAGCAAGGTAGCTGGATCTCTCCCCAAAACAGGACATTTGGAGCATTATGGGCAGTGCCCTCGCATCATCTCGGTAATTTGAAGATTTAACACGCCAGTTATACGGAATTCGGTGCGATATATCTCTGGAGGACATCCAATAACTCTTTCAGTCTACACACAGGCAAATAACTGCTTGCATTAGGGCCAGTTGTGGACCAATATGGTATTGTAATCATTTCTTTGTACATGTACGTCGTATCTACCGATTTCCATCCCATTCAGATAATTCTTTGGTGTTGTTTCGCGGATTTGTCTTAGGGTGTACATGAAACTAGCAAAGACAATCGTCTATAATGTACAATCACAGATGTTAATGCGCGTGAAATGTCCACTGTTGGTAACAATGCTACCTTCTAACGGAGAAGCTAAGAATTAAGTGGAATATCTCTACTGAACTAAACTGGTGAAACTAAATCCAGACGTACTGACAGTGGAAGTTATGAGTGTTGACATAAGAAAGAAACGATAAGATGCCAGCAACAGTGGAATCTAATAATTTATTTAAATATATATATAACTATATAGACATAGTTAACAGGGTTCCAAGTAAAACATAAGTGACATCCATACTATAAATAGATAGAGGCTGAGCCACAATAATGCTTAAATCCGCGCAAAAAAAAAAAAGAATGCCAGGAGTGTAAATATTAATTTTAGAAACATATAGTTCATTAAATGTCAATGCAGCAGTGAAGCGAAACGTATTTACAAAATGAAAGAAGAGAGTAGGTACAATACTTCATAGGAGGTGCTAACAGTAATCTGAAAGACTTACTTGTGTTTAGTCGATGCACTTGGGTGGAGAAATAACATAGTTAATCAAGTGAAAACCGTGTGAATATAGATGTAGACCTCGAGATATACAACATTTTTGCTAAATGCTTAGGCCCGCTATAGTCAAGAAATTTTAATACGGTTTCCTATTATACTGCAAATGTAAATCTAAAGATAAGGTAAAAGTACAATGCATATACCATTACGTGAGATGTTAAAACAATAAAATGAGCTTTTTTATCCTTTACTGAAAGCAAATGTGTAGAAGTCACACAGAGGTGCACCAGATAATCAACGGTCTAATGACGTAAGGTAGTAACACAAATCTACATATATATTCATATGTTTCTTCACATGATTAACTAGAAGATAATTATGTCTTTCAGCTTACTGTCAACATCTCCTATGAACTTTTGCACCTACATTCTTTTTTATTTTCTGCGTAATTTTTAACTTGACTGGTCTAGTGTGAATATCTTCATATGGCCATAGATGGAAGCATGACTTAAATCGTCAAAGTTATTGACAATATTATACTTGCATTTAAAGTGGAATATTGTTCTTTAATTAAACTCTATACCACCTGGCGTTATTTATTGTATAAAGCTAGCCTTTATTATGGCTCAGCTTCTATCCACAATAATGTGTATTTATTTGTGTATTGAATTGTTGTTCTACTTGTCACCGTGTACGTGATGTATACATGCACTACTGGCCATTAAAATTGCTACACCAAGAAGAAATGCAGATTGGACAAATATATTATACTAGAACTGACATGTGATTACATTTTCACGCCATTTAGGTGCATAGATCCTAAGAAATCAGTACCCAGAACAACCACCTCTGGCCGTAAAAACGGCCTTGATACGCCTGGGCACTGAGTAAAACAGAGCGTGGATGGCGTGTACAGGTACAGCTGCCCATATAGCTTCAGCATGATACCACAGTTCATCAAGAGTAGTGACTGGCGTATTGTGACTAGCCACTTGCTCGGCCGCCATTGACCAGAGGTTTTCAATTAGTGAGAGATCTGGAGAATGTGCTGGCCAGGGCAGCAGTCGAACATCTTCTGTATCCAGAAAGGCCCGTAGAAGACCTGCAACATGCGGTTGCTGAAATGTAGGGTTTCGCAGGGACCGAATGAAGGGTAGAGCCACGGGTCGTAACACATCTGAAATGCAACGTCCACTGTTAAAAGTGCCGTCAATGCAAACAAGAGGTGACCGAGACGTGTAACCAATGGCACCCCATACCATCACGCCGGGTGATACGCCAGTATGGCGATGACGAATACACGCTTCCAATGTGCGTTCACCGCGATGTCGCCAAACACGGATGCGACCATCATTATGCTGTAAACAGAACCTGTATTCATCAGAAAAAAATGACGTTTTGCCATTCGTGCACCCAGGTTCGTCGTTGAGTAGACCATCGCAGGCACTCCTGTCTATGATGCAGCGTCTACGGTACCCACAGCCATGGTCTCCTAGCTGATAGTCCATGCTGCTGCAAACGTCGTCGAACTGTTCGTGCAGATGTTTGTTGTCTTGCTAACGTCCCCACCTGTTGACTCAGGGATCGAGACGTGGCTGCACGATCCGTTACAGCCATGCAGATAAGATGCCTATCATCTCGACTGCTAGTGATACGAGGCCGTTGGGATCCAGCACGGCGTTCCGTATTACCCTCCTGAACCCACCGATTCCATATTCTGCTAACGGTCATTGGATCTCGACCAACGCAAGCAGCAATGTCGCGATACGACAAACCGCAATCGCCATAGGCTACAACCCGACCTTTATAAAAGTCGGAAACGTGATGGTACGCATTTCTCATCCTTACACGAGAGATCATAACGACGTATCACCAGACAACGCCGGTCAGCTGCTGTCTGAGTATGAGAAATCGGTTGGAAACTTTCCCCATGTCAGCACGTTGTAGGTGTCGCCACCAGCGCCAACCTTGTGTGACTGCTCTAAAAAGCTAATAATTTGCATATCACAGCATCTTCTTCCTATCGGTTAAATTTCGCGACTGTAGCACGTCATCTTCGTGGGGTAGCAATTTTAATGGCCAGTAGCGTACTTTTTTAAAAAGTTATTTGGTTTCGCTACTGTTGTGTTTTCGTTTGTTTGTTGTGTCAAGACTGATAACTTCTACTGTCACTAGTTCTCGATTTAATATTAGCGAAGATCTTCAACAGAGCTATTTGAAATAACTATTTTCAGTTGATATATCATCTTTGTTTCACAAAGTTACGTTCTTCCCGCTAGGTGACATATTACAGGCATTACCATCTGTGAAAATAGTCTTCGTTTGTTTCAAGTATTTATTTCCCTCCATATATTTCGTCACTTTGCTATTAATCATTATTATTATGTGCTACTATTGTAAACACTACACTTTACTACTGACTGTTGACTTTCACTACGGTAACTTCGAAGACATATGAGCACAGAAGGAACAAGAAGCATGCTTTCCCTCATCTGTTTTCACTCTGTAAGTACAGATATGTATGGGATAACGATATTTCTTCATGTTACATTTTTATCTTGTACACTGGATGTACGCATTTTCGATGTCGACAAACGTCCTGTGATGATGATCTATGACCAAAAACTGTAGGCCTATAGATATATAATAAACAACTGATGGCGAATAATGTAATTTACCAAAGACATATTAGCTAGTTTATTTCATAAGGGTAGTAGTATTGTTTGTGTACTAACCAAACTTTCCCTCAAGTTGGCTATTTTTATAGCTTTGTATGTTGTCCATATTTAAACTTTGAGTTATCTTTGTTGTGACTTTCTAGGCTCAATTATGCAGTTAGTGTTGCACAATTCCTTGGTCAATGGTTGGTTATAAATCACATAGACATTTACTGGATAGAGACTGGATGCTATATATGATGTAAGTAAACAGTTGAATCTTCAATATTTACTATATATTAGTAATGTAGTTTGAATCATTCCCATATACCATCTCATTCCACTAACCTTCATCAGTGCATAAAATCGGTAAATATTACCGGAATATTCCTCGTTAAAAGTGTCACATTGCTACAACTTATTTGTCATCAGTAGTAACATTCTATGGATGTATTATTACACATCATATTTTTCGTTTAATTGAAAGAGTCGTCTAGCTTCATTATAGACTTGTAGGCCAAATATGGAACAGACCGTCCGTTTCAGTTTTACGTCGCCATCAAACTGATTTGAATATAATTGGTCCTAGGACTGTACAAGGAAATCAACAGTGGACTTCTGGGAGAAATCATCAAGGATTTATTTAAAATAATTACGCTAACTTTGCGAAAGTCCAATCATCTTACTGTGGGACATATTAAAGACTCTCCCGGTGACTGCGCAGCGTCAGCACCAGCTCAACTTTGCACACTTCACACGTTTCATATTGAACAAATTGTTTATTAAACAACTATATAAATGATTCTGTGCGACTTGACTGTTAAGATTCTGAGTAAACAACTATGATGTACCAGCATTTGCATAAAAAGTTCTACTTTCGTATTGTTCTAAACTGTTTAATAGTGCACCATGTAAGTCTAATAAGTTAACTATCATTAAAATCATTGATACAGTTTTTTTACAAAACATGTGTTACTTAGCTGCAAGAGGATCATGATTATACTGAGAGCAAATAAAATTACCACATTTTTATCTTTTTCAGCTCGATAAATTGCAGTACGACTTCCGAGATGTTACAATCTTAGCGAAATTTATAAATTCTCTACTGCTTCAACGAGCATTTCGATACCATAAAACTATGAAACACGCTGTGAAACGTCTTGCGAGTAGCAGAAACCAAGAGAACGTTATCTTTAATCTACACAACGTACGAGGGCAAATTTAGAAAGTAGGAAACGTTTCCGTCTAACGCCGCTAGGTGCCCGCCGATCGCGTATATTTTTTTATGTGCATGGTCGGCAGCTTGGTTGGCATCCATACTTGACAGCGGGAACGTCTCTGCGCGTCTGGTCTTTTCGATATTCAAATTTGAAATGTGCGCTGCAATCTAAAATCCCACCAGTTGTGAGGTGCAGTCTATGATACGGCTTTCGTTGGCAAAAAACCTAAAACCTATAGAAATTTATCGTGAATTGTGCAAAGTGTACGGAAACAACGTAATGAGTGAATGTTCCGTCCGAAAATGATGTATTCGGTTTAAAAATGGCCGAAACAACGTTCATGATGAAGAGAAGACTGGACGTCCGAGCATTTTGACTGACGATCTTGTGCTAGAGTTGATGAAACGATTCGTGAAAACCGTCGCTTCATAATAACTGAGCTTTTTCTCTCTTTTCCACAAGTTTCATGGACTTCGTTCTTTGAAATTGTCACTCAGAAGCTAGGCTACCACAGGTTTTGTGCACGGTGAGTGCCCAAAATGCTTACGGAGCACCATAAAGAACAGCGAATGGGGGCAGTGGTGACATTTCAGGAGGCCTACCGCAAACATGGTGATTCATTCGAATCGTAACCAATAATGAAACATGGGTGAAACACGTGAATTGCGAGACAAAATTACAGTCCATGGAGTGGGGGCGCACAAGGTCCCCCCAAAAACAAAAAAAAATGTTTACAAACCTCGTCAGCAAGGAAGTTCATGGCGTCAGTGTTTTGGGATAGACAAGGTGCGCTTCTTATTGATTTCCTCGAACGTGGAGCAGCCTTAAATTCTGTATGGTACCGTCAAACTTTTTACAGCCTTGGAAGAGCAGTTCGGAAGAGACCCTGAGGAAAGCTGACGTCCAAAATTTTGATTTTGCACTACAATGCCCAACCTCACATGGCAAACCACACTACAGAACTCCTTAATTCATTCAAATGGGAAATTTTCCCTCATCCGCCCTATAGCCCCAATCCTGCACCAAGCGACTATCACTTGTTTCCCAAGATAAAGAATCGGCTTGCAACGCAGCACTTTCATGACGACGTGGAACTCCAGGCGGGCGTAACTCACTGGCTGAAGTCTCAGGCGGCAGAATTTTACTTCGAAGGTCTCTCAAAGCTTGTCCACCGCCTCAGTGTGTCCGGTGACTATGTGGAAATGTTGTATATCTGCCGCTCTTTCACATGCATATAATAAAATGTATTTTTTGTACTTCGTTTTCTTTTTAATGCAAAAACGTCCCCTACCCTCTGAATAGCCCTCCTATGTCAGGAACACACATCCATGTCTAATTTGGGCTACTCCATTCATTCTGCCAAAATACGCTTAAAACGAATTTGTTGCTAATTGGCACCTCAGAAGCACACACAAAGTAGTACCTACTTCTCCACAACTTGACCTCAGATACTACCATTTTCTCAGTTACTACTTGTTAATTTTCTCTGCAGCCAGTAATCTCGAAGTATCTCAAAAACTGCTATGGACTTTCGCGCATCCCGAGGGATTGAAGTGGGGGCCATACATGTTTGGAAGTTATGTTTGGTGTCCACTTCTTTCTCTCGGTGTACGCGGTAATCGCAAAGTATGGACCAGCCAGGACAAGACTGCTGCTGACGATGTTCACACGTTCCATGTTTCGCATTAATCATTTTGTAGAATAGACAATTACGTAAATAATTGTCTGCAAACTTCACTATTAGACTGTGACTTAACAACTGTGGTATGAAAGCATTTGCATAAAAAGTCCTACTTTTATTTTTTCTAAGAATAGAACTCATTAACAGTGCACCAGGTAAGTCTAATAACTTAACTATACTTACATTAAACACACAGATATTGTCTCTATTTACATAACATGTGTTACGTGGCTACAAGAGAATCATGTTTATACCGAGAGAAAATAACATTTCAGCATATTTATCTTTGCCAGGGCGATAAATTGCAATACGACTTCCAAGATGTTACAATTACTTCGAGGTCTTTCAGAGCTTGCCCACCGCTATGATAAGTGCCTCAGTGTGTATGGTGACTATGTGGAAAAGTTGTATGTCTGTCGCTTTTTCAGATGCATATAATAAAATGTATTTCTTGTACTTAGTTTTCTTTTTAATGCCAAAACGTTCCCTCCTCTCTGGATCGCCTTCGTATGTCGGGAACACACATCCAAGTCTAATTTGGGCTACTCCTTTCATTCTGCCAAAATACGCTTACAACGCATTTGTTGCTAATTAGCACCCCACAAGCACACACGAAGTAGTACCTACTTCTCCACAACTTGACCTCAGATATTAACAGTTTCTCAGTTACTACTTGTTCATTTTTCTCTGCAGCCAGTAATCTTGAAGTGTCTCAAAAACTGCTACGGACTTTCGCGTATCCCGAGGGATTGAAGTGGGGGCCATACATGTTTGGAAGTTATGTCTGGTATCCATTTCCTTCCCTCGGTGTACGTGGAAATCGCCAAGTATGGACAAGCCAGCGCAAGACTACTGCTGACGATGTTCACAACTTCCATGCTTCGTATTAATCATTTTGTAGAATAGACAATTACATAAATGTTTCTGTGCAACTTCACTATTAAGATTGTGACTTAACAACTGTGGTATGAAAGCATTTGCATAAAAAGACCTACTTTTATTTTGCCTAAGAATAGAATTCGGTATAGAATTCAAAAGAAGAAGAATAGAATTCGAAAAATAGTATCCGATTGAAAGTCTGCAAAGTAATATTTCACTGCTAGATCAGAAATGTAAGGACTATGGTAAGAAGATTAGCACCTCCAAGACGAAAGTAATGTCAGTGGGAAGGAGATATAAACGGATTGAGTGCCAAATAGGAGGAACAAAGTTAGAACAGGTGGACGGCTTCAAGCACTTAGGATGCATATTCTCACAGGATGGCAACATAGTGAAAGAACTGGAAGCGAGGTGTAGCAAAGCTAATGCAGTGAGCGCTCAGCTACGATCTACTCTCTTCTGCAAGAAGGAAGTCAGTACCAAGACTAAGTTATCTGTGCACCGTTCAATCTTTCGACCAACTTTGTTGTATGGGAGCGAAAGCTGGGTGGATTGAGGTTACCTTATCAATAACGTTGAGGTTACGGACATGAAAGTAGGTGGGATGATTGCAGATACTAGTAGATGGAAACAATGGCAGGAGGGTGTCCACAATGAGGAAATCAAAGAAAAACTGGGAATGAACTCTATAGAAGTAGCAGTCAGGGCGAACGGGCTTAGATGGTGGGGTCATGTTACACGCATGGGAGAAGCAAGGTTACCCGAGAGACTCATGGGTTCAGCAATAGAGGATAGGAGGAGCCGGGGTAGACCAAGGAGAAGATACCTGGATTCGGTTAAGAATGATTTTGAAGTAATAGGCTTAACATCAGAAGAGGCACCAATGTTAGCACTGAATAGGGGATCATGGAGGAATTTTATAAGGGGGAATCCAGACTAAACGCTGAAAGGCATAATCAGTCTTAAATGATGATGATGATAATAATAATAATAGAATTCGGTAACAATGCACCAGATAAGTCTAATAACTTAACAACACTTACATTAAGCACACAGATATTGTTTTTATTTACATTACATGTGTTACTTGGCTGCAAGAGAATCATGATTATACTGAGAGCAAATAAATTTACAGCATATTTATCTCTGGCAGGTCGATAAATTGCAATACGATTTCCGAGATGTTACAATTACTTCGAAGGTGTTTGAAAGCTTGTCCACCGCTATGATAAGTGCCTCAGTGTGTTTGGTGGAAAAGTTGTATGTCTGTCGCCCTTTCAGGTGCATATAATAAAATGTATTTCTTGTACATAGTTTACTTTATAATGCAAAAACGTCCATACTCTTTGAATAGCCTTCCTATGTCGGGAACGCACATCCATGTCTAGTTTGGGCTACTCCTTTCATTCTGCCAAAATATACTTACAACGCATTTGTTGCTAATTAGCACCCCACAAGCACACACGAAGTAGTACCTACTTCTCCACAACTTGACCTCAGATATTAACAGTTTCTCAGTTACTACTTGTTCATTTTTCTCTGCAGCCAGTAATCTTGAAGTGTCTCAAAAACTGCTACGGACTTTCGCGTATCCCGAGGTATTGAAGTAGGGGCCATACATGTTTGGAAGTTATGTCTGGTGTCCATTTCCTTCCCTCGGTGTACGCGGTAATCGCCAAGTATGGACAAGCCAGCGCAAGACTACTGCTGACCATGTTCACAACTTCCATGCTTCGTATTAATCATTTTGTAGAATAGACAATTACATAAAAGTTTCTGTGCAACTTCACTATTAAGATTGTGACTTAACAACTGTGGTATGAAAGCATTTGCATAAAAAGACCTACTTTTATTTTGTCTAAGAGTAGAATTCGGTATAGAATTCAAAGAAGAAGAATAGAATTCGAAAAATAGAATCCGATTGAAAGTCTGCAAAGTAATATTTCACAGCTAGATCAGAAATGTAAGGACTATGGTAAGAAGATTAGCACCTCCAAAACGAAAGTAATGTCAGTGGGAAGGAAATATAAACGGATTGAGTTCCAAATAGGAGGAACAAAGTTAGAACAGGTGGACGGCTTCAAGCACTTAGGATGCATATTCTCACAGGATGGCAACATAGTGAAAGAACTGGAAGCGAGGTGTAGCAAAGCTAATGCAGTGAGCGCTCAGCTACGATCTACTCTCTTCTGCAAGAAGGAAGTCAGTACCAAGACTAAGTTATCTGTGCACCGTTCAATCTTTCGACCAACTTTGTTGTATGGGAGCGAAAGCTGGGTGGATTGAGGTTACCTTATCAATAACGTTGAGGTTACGGACATGAAAGTAGGTGGGATGATTGCAGATACTAGTAGATGGAAACAATGGCAGGAGGGTGTCCACAAAGAGGAAATCAAAGAAAAACTGGGAATGAACTCTATAGAAGTAGCAGTCAGGGCGAACGGGCTTAGATGGTGGGGTCATGTTACACGCATGGGAGAAGCAAGGTTACCCGAGAGACTCATGGGTTCAGCAATAGAGGATAGGAGGAGCCGGGGTAGACCAAGGAGAAGATACCTGGATTCGGTTAAGAATGATTTTGAAGTAATAGGCTTAACATCAGAAGAGGCACCAATGTTAGCATTGAATAGGGGATCATGGAGGAATTTTATAAGGGGGAATCCAGACTAAACGCTGAAAGGCATAATCAGTCTTAAATGATGATGATGATAATAATAATAATAGAATTCGGTAACAATGCACCAGGTAAGTCTAATAACTTAACTATACTTGCATTAAACACACAGATATTGTTTTTATTTACATTACATGTGTTACTTGGCTGCAAGAGAATCATGATTATACTGAGAGCAAATAAAATTACAGCATATTTATCTCTGGCAGGTCGATAAATTGCAATACGATTTCCCAGATGTTACAATTACTTCGAAGGTGTTTGAAAGCTTGTCCAACGCTATGAAAAGTGCCTCAGTGTGTTTGGTGGAAAAGTTGTATGTCTGTCGCCCTTTCAGGTGCATATAATAAAATGTGTTTCTTGTACATAGTTTACTTTTTAATGCAAAAACGTCCATACTCTTTGAATAGCCTTCCTATGTCGGGAACGCACATCCATGTCTAATTTGGGCTACTCCTTTCATTCTGCCAAAATACGCTTACAACGCATTTGTTGCTAATTAGCACCTCAGAAGAACACACGAAGTAGTACCTACTTCTCCACAACTTGACCTCAGATATTAACAGTTTCTCAGTTACTACTTGTTCATTTTCACTGCAGCCAGTAATATTGAAGTGTCTCAAAAACTGCTGCGGACTTTCGCGCATCCCGAGGGATTGAAGTGGGGGCCATACATGTTTGGAAGTTATGTTTGGTGTCCACTTCTTTCTCTCGGTGTACGCGGTAATCGCCAGGTATGGACCAGCCAGCGCAAGACTACTGCTGCCGATGTTAACACTTTCCATGTTTCGTATTAATCATTTTGTTGAATAGACAATTACATAAATGATTCTGTGAAACTTTACTATTAAGATTGTGTCTTAACAACTGTGGTATGAAAGCATTTGCATAAAAAGTCCTACTTTTGTTTTGTCTAAGAACAAAACTCGGTAACAGTGCACCTGGTAAGTCTAATAACTTATCTATACTTACATTAAACACACAGATATTGTTTAATTTACGTAACATGTGTTACTTGGCTACAAGAGAATCGTTGTTTATACTCCGAGCAAATAAAATTACAGCATATTTATCTTTTGCAGGTCGATAAATTGCAATACAACTTCCGAGATATTACAATTACAATCTTAGCGAAATTTATATATTCTGGACTACTTCATCGAGCGTTTCGATATCATACAACCATGAACCAGACTGTGAAACGTTTTGCTAGTAGTAGAAGACATGAGAACATTATCTGTAATCAACATACCCTAAGTCAGAGAGAGACATACCACGTCTAATTTGGACTACTGTATGCATTCTGGTGAAATACGCCCGCAATCTATTTGTTACTGATTAGCACCTCCGAAGCGCGTAAGTAGCCGTACTTTTTTCCACACAGCCTGACCTCAGATATTACCACTTTGGTACATTGAACATTTTTGTCTGCTGCCGGCAATCTGGAAGTATCTCAAATGGGTTTCGCGCATTCCGAGGGATTGAAGTGGAGGCCATACATGTTTGAGAAATACTGTTTGGTCCTCACTTCTTTCCCTAGGCAAACGCGATAATCGCTAAGTATGGACCAGCTAGTACAAGAAGACTGCTGACAGTTTTCACACCTTCCATGTTTCGTATTAAACGAATTGTATAATAAACAACATGCATTGTGGTGAAATACGCCCGCAACCCGTTTGTTGCTAATTAGCACCTCCGAAGCACGTAAGTGGCCGTACTTTTTTCCACACAACCTGACCTCAGATATTACCACTTTGGTACATTGAACATTTTTGTCTGCTGCCGGCAATCTGTATCTCAAATGGGTTTCGCGCATCCCGAGGGAATGAAGTGGAGGCCATACATGTTTGTGAAGTACTGTTTGGTCCTCACTTCTTTCCCTCGGCATACGTGATAATCGCTAAGTATGGACCAGCTAGTGCAAGAAGACTGCTGACGGTTTTCACACCTTCCATGTTTCGTATTAAATTAATTGTATAATAAACAACTACATAAAGGATTCTGCGCAACATAATTACTAAGACAAATCAACGTGCGTTTCGATATCAAGTAAATATGAAACACAATGTGAAAAGTCCTGCGAGTATCAGAAGACACGACAAATTATCTCTAATCAACGCAACGTATGTCTTGTAGAAACAGACCACGTCTAGCTTGGTGTACTGCACGCATTCTGGTGAAGTACGCTCGCAACGCATTTGTTGTTAGTTAGCACTTCCACAGCACGTAAGAAGCAGTACCAATTTACCCAGAGTATTACCTCGGACATTAACAGTTTGTCAGTTATTACTTGTACAGTTTTGTCTGCAGCCAGCAATCTGGAAGTATTTCTACAACAACCAACGTGTTTCGCGCATCCCGGGAGATGGAAGTGGGAGCCATACATGTTTTTGAAATACTGTTTGGACCCCGCTTCTTTCTCTCGGTGTGCGTGATATTCCCTAAGTATGGAGCAGACAGTGCAAGACAACTGCTGACAATTTTCTCAAGAGTGGTGCTCTGCTACTACATTCATCGTTGCCTGTTTTACCAATAACCTGAAGTTGTGACGTGGTCGTGCACTCGTTATTATACATGATGCAGGAAAATATTGGTAAGCACACAATTAAAAAAGTTTTCAGCCGAGTAATTGACCTCATACAATACAAGGATTTCTGTTAATTTTTCTGTTAAATTTGTGAAAAGTGAAAGAAATATTATGGACACTTGGTTCCTAAAAAGTGTTGCTTGTATGCAAGAGAAGTTTGACAACTGCAGGTGACAAAGTATCGTTGCAAGCTGAGCGGATTTTTAGATGAATCATCGCTATGAGCTAAACTGCAGAGTCATAACGTAAATTTATATCTTCCATTCAGTGTTTATTAAATGTTTTTTGTTCCTTGTAAGCTCAGTAAATTTGCTGACCCTCTGTTCTATTACTCATAGATTAATGCAGTGGTTCTTATTTATCATAATATCAGCTTCAAAACTCTATAAACGTGAATTTATACACCGTACCTTCCTCTACCTAAAATAGTTGAATAACAAAATTGAAACCAGAACGAATGGTTGTGCATAAAGTGATTAAGCTGCCCGTTTTATACATATGGCACATTTTTATAGCTAAGTCGATGACGAGTAAAACAGCCGAAAGTAACTGTGGAAGGAAGTAGAAGTCTAAAGAAATACTGCGTAAGTGGGAAAACTTCGCATTAATCTAAAGCATGGTAAAATTAAACTGGTATTTTCTGACGACCATGCTAAACTGCCTCTTCTTGACGGTCGTATGTCTACGCCAGTTGTCTCTTTCACACTTTTCATTGTGTCGTACTTTTCAAATTATCTAACACATAACTATGTGCAACGTCAGTATGTGTTATGCTCTCTTACCAGGTATAGTGTAACAGAATTCTCTACAGCGTTTTGAGAATCTAGATGAATTTACTTTATGTATAAATAATATACAGCAAAACTGCACAAGGAATGCCCCATTGATATAAATGTACTATGTTTACATTAAATGCACCAATATAGTGGGTTCGGAATAAGAAATACACTCCTGGAAATGGAAAAAAGAACACATTGACACCGGTGTTTCAGACCCACCATACTTGCTCCGGACACTGCGAGAGGGCTGTACAAGCAATGATCACACGCACGGCACAGCGGACACACCAGGAACCGCGGTGTTGGCCGTCGAATGGCGCTAGCTGCGCAGCATTTGTGCACCGCCGCCGTCAGTGTCAGCCAGTTTGCCGTGGCATACGGAGCTCCATCGCAGTCTTTAACACTGGTAGCATGCCGCGACAGCGTGGACGTGAACCGTATGTGCAGTTGACGGACTTTGAGCGAGGGCGTATAGTGGGCATGCGGGAGGCCGGGTGGACGTACCGCCGAATTGCTCAACACGTGGGGCGTGAGGTCTCCACAGTACATCGATGTTGTCGCCAGTGGTCGGCGGAAGGTGCACGTGCCCGTCGACCTGGGACCGGACCGCAGCGACGCACGGATGCACCCCAAGACCGTAGGATCCTACGCAGTGCCGTAGGGGACCGCACCGCCACTTCCCAGCAAATTAGGGACACTGTTGCTCCTGCGGTATCGGCGAGGACCATTCGCAACCGTCTCCATGAAGCTGGGCTACGGTCCCGCACACCGTTAGGCCGTCTTCCGCTCACGCCCCAACATCGTGCAGCCCGCCTCCAGTGGTGTCGCGACAGGCGTGAATGGAGGGACGAATGGAGACGTGTCGTCTTCAGCGATGAGAGTCGCTTCTGCCTTGGTGCCAATGATGGTCGTATGCGTGTTTGGCGCCGTGCAGGTGAGCGCCACAATCAGGACTGCATACGACCGAGGCACACAGGACCAACACCCGGCATCATGGTGTGGGGAGCGATCTCCTACACTGGCCGTACACCACTGGTGATCGTTGAGGGGACACTGAATAGTGCACGGTACATCCAAACCGTCATCGAACCCATCGTTCTACCATTCCTAGACCGGCAAGGGAACATGCTGTTCCAACAGGACAATGCACGTCCGCATGTATCCCGTGCCACCCAACGTGCTCTAGAAGGTGTAAGTCAACTACCCTGGCCATCAAGATCTCCGGATCTGTCCCCCATTGAGCATGTTTGGGACTGGATGAAGCGTCGTCTCACGCGGTCTGCACGTCCAGCACGAACGCTGGTCCAACTGAGGCGCCAGGTGGAAATGGCATGGCAAGCCGTTCCACAGGACTACATCCAGCATCTCTACGATCGTCTCCATGGGAGAATAGCAGCCTGCATTTCTGCGAAAGGTGGATATACACTGTACTAGTGCCGACATTGTGCATGCTCTGTTGCCTGTGTCTATGTGCCTGTGGTTCTGTCAGTGTGGTCATGTGATGTATCTGACCCCAGGAATGTGTCAATAAAGTTTCCCCTTCCTGGGACAATGAATTCACGGTGTTCTTATTTCAATTTCCAGGAGTGTATGTGATATGACGTGATGTCTCAGGTCAAACTCAGTAGACAAAAAGTTGGACAAAAATATAGAAATACAACGATGCCTGCATGTTTGAACAGTAATGCAGATGCTAGTCAAGCCTGCAGCTTGCGCTGTCATGTTTGGCCGCGAACAGCACCAGAGCAATGTTCTCAGTACATTGCGATTGTCAATCATGATCAGAATAGCGTTATGTGTCGTTGTGAGTACACTATGCAGGAGCTAAACGAATTCAAATGTGGGCAAATTGTTATTGCTCGTATGGTGTGTGCATCCCCAACCGAGGAAGCCGAAGTGTTTGGTGCTTCAAGGGCCACCGTATGAAAGAATTATACCGAGTAAAGAGAAACCGGAAAAACATCACGTACTAAGTTAGAAAACGGACAAAAGTGTGTTTTGAGTGATCGTGATAGACGATCACTGAAGAGGACGACAGCTGCTAAAGTCAATGCATAACTGAACGTCACACACGCGAAACATGTCAGAACCAAAACAACATGAAGGGAGCTCCATGAGCAAGGAATTCAAGGCGAGCTGGATTCCATCCACTCATCACAGATGAAAATACCCGTAACAGGAAAACGTGGTTCCGAAGTCACAAAACCTGAGACAAGTCCGAAAGAACAGACACCGTATCCATATATAAGTATATCGGTCTGGCAACGCCAGCCATGCATGACCTCCTTGTTCTGTGCGGATGCACACATATTCCCCTAACTCTTACGGGACTTGGTAAGAACGTCTTTCACGAGTAATGGATATGTTGGGGTGGGACACTACGATTGTAGTGTGTGGACATACAAGGTGAGAACGTGAGTCTCGCGGTAGGTGTGCGCGAGATAGTCCCTGCAGTCACCCTATCCTCTGTGCCCTCGGTGGCTCAGATGGATAGAGTGTCTGCCATGTAAGCAGGAGATCCCGGGTTCGAGTCCCGGTAGGGGCACACATTTTCACCGGTCCCCGTTGATATATACCAACGCCCGTCAGCAGTTGAAGGTATTAAAATTACTTCCAATTTCGTTCTAGACAGCTGCAGGCCATATCCATATATAACTTGAGTAGGTGGGCCTATGTAATGCTACAAAAAATACCCCCAAAATATCTCAGCACCACCTCAGAACAAAGATACATCTACCGCCTACTGTGGGCTAAACTCGACACCTCGCATTGAAGAAGTTCAGCTTTATGTTGCGCTGTCAGCCACGGTCATTTGTAGTAGGTTACATCCATCTACATAAGCCTTTCATTCATGTGAACTATATACATTTCCGACCGTCGCGAATTAAATTAGATGCTGAAGGAGTCACACTATTAGACGTTAGTTTAAGAAATTTATTTCCCTTTCTTTATGTCGTGCATCTCCACTGTATACTGGTTACAGGTAATTATGAGCTGAATTTTCTACAGCCTGCACTGTCGTTTTTAAATTTAGTGCATGGATATGATTTTTAAGATTAAGATTTATGCGCCTTGTATGGAACATACATATATGTCTAATTATAATGTGTGTGAACTGACTTTCGCTACACCAAAGAGACATTTGAACTTTCATGCGGATGACGTGATGCATGATTCGACGTTTGTCTTAACATTTGTTGCTTTTAAGGGGTTTTGGGAGATATTTCAAGTTCCTGCTAATAAGGTCATATACGTCCATCCCATTTTTATGTTGTGAACAACAGAGTTTTTCGAAGCAGCTCATTTAAATGTTTATTATAGTTTTACAGCCACGTTATGTCTGTTTTAATAACACCCCTCCACTCATTTATACAGACACAGACACACACACACACACACACACACACACACACACACACACACACAGACAGAGAGAGAGAGAGAGAGAGAGAGCTAGAGCGAGTTTATTTAAAACGCACTGCAACTCTATCATTCGTATAGTTCTACCCATACACAGCGCTCCAAACCCACCACTGCGCTCTTTCAGAAGTATGACTAATAATTTTTCCGGCTACGTTACAGAATATTGTCGCCAATTTGCTCAAATATAATTAACACATTCTACTGAGCTTTATTTCCACAAAATGCAGTACTGTGTCCTCTGTTTTTTGTTTAATCTCGTACCCTCTTCGTTAAATACGTATAAGATACGAGGGGTAACAGGAAATACTTTACCTTCTCATTCTTAGCTTCTAAAAGACATATCTGCGCTTGAGACTACCGTAATATATACTAATATATATATACAGATAATGATAGAGACATCTTTGTGATTAGAATTATACCTTTAATTTGCATGGAAGTTATCATGAATATGCGAGCTGTGTAATATTCAGTACCGTTTATCAATATGCGTTATATTAAGTCCTTTTTGGTCTCAGGCTGTCGATATGTGAGTCATTTTAGGTGAGTAACAACATTAATTTCTGTTCCTCATGTGAGTCATTTACTTTAAGAATCAGAGGAAGTGTGAAACATATTGATAGACTTATTTATTGAAATAACACGTGTGACTTGACGCACTTGTTAGTGTTTTCTGTACTTTTACATAGCAGTGGATGTAGACGGAACTGTCCTTTATAAATAATTGTAGTTTCCAAGAAACTGGTTGCGTCTTTGCAGAAATGATTCAAGTGCTACTCTATGTGATAAGGAATTAAACTATAAAGTTTGGATTAATGTTTTATCAGATGCAGTTACATATCAAGTAACGAAGTGCTGAATGGAAAACTCATTTGAATTATGTTCACTGAAATTAAATGAGAAGAATCGATAGGGATGAAATCATTTATGACCGAACACATAAAATAATATCATTGGAAACCGTTGAGAAATGCTGAACCAGCAATACGTAAATAAGTAGTGAGGAATGAAAATATTTGTCAGATTCGAAGGGGTGCTAACATAGCCTAACAATTAAGGCAACGGTCGGCGGGAAGAAGGAAATGTAGGCGAGATCTAATATCTGGCATAAGTCCTCATTTGTGACTACATATATGAAAGACGAGTAGTTGGGCTGTCAGGTGTATCTGCAGCCGTTTGTGACAGAAGTGGGAGGTATTGCTCCCTCCTACGTATATCTCGCGAAGAGACCATGAGGATAAAATCAGAGAGATTAGAGCCCACACAGAGGCATACCGACAATCCTTCTTTCCACGAACAATACGAGAATGGAATAGATGGGAGAACCGATAGAGGTACTCAAGGTACCCTCCGCCACACACCGTCAGGTGGCTTGCGGAGTATGGATGTAGATGTAGATGTAGATGTATTGCGATAGTCTGAATGTAGTGTGGAAATTCATGTATTTAGTCATACCCACAAAATCATATGGTTAGTAGTTAAATTATAAATGTAGTAGGCTCCGCATGAGAAATACAGTTGGACACGATTGATTTACTAGGATAGATTTAATTACAATACCGAATGCAACGTATCGACCTCAAAGAGGTAGTTCAGTGCATCATACTTACGATAGTTGAGCACTACTAAATACGTGTGTCTGATATTCTGCTTCTGCCGCCTTGGGGTGAACCGAAAACTTGAAACATTATGCTGCGCACTATTTCGTAGGTTCTTGATTCACCTCCTATTCCAACCCGTACCTGTCATCCCACCGAGGAAAATTTTCGGTCAGGACTGCGAACCGAACCCCGGGTGCCCCGCACGCCACTCAACTGCGCAGACCACTCTGCTACGAAGGCGAACAGAGCTGTATGGATCGTGCACCACAGTCTGACCGTCATTTGTAGTTTTGTGCTTTGTCACAGGGAACACGGGTAATCTATCACAAAGTTATAACGATGCACTTAAGTGAAACATTCACACAGATTAAAATAGCATGTCATGGCTTGCCTCGAATCTGGAGATGCTGAGTGTTGTGGTCAAAACAATATTTTCGCAATTCAAATCAGGCTTCTTTGAGTTCGTACTCTCCGTGATTTCTCTAAATTAAAAATCGTAAGTGCTACGATGATATATTAGAAATGTTCGTGGCCAGTTTGGGGTTGTGGTTTGTGTATAGTAAGTTCTACTATTTTCCTTCGTTTCGAAATGAGATCTTTTCTTTTCAGCTTTCCTTCGTCTCAGAGTTTAATAGTATATTACACTCCTACACAGAGTGAAATATTCATTCTGGAAACAATCATGCGGTGACTAAATCATTCTTTCAGCTGTTGTCTAGAAAAAGTTATACTTTCGGGAAATAAAAGAAATTACAATATACTTAAATTGCATTCCTGCAGCTAGTACAACTAAACTTTTTCTCCCCTGAATTAATCTCTTTTACAACGCGATCAGACTTCGATTACGCGAATCCACTGTGAGGCCAAACGCTACTCAAATGGAATCAACTACAACCAGGTACACTACAAACTATGGCTCACGGAGAACAGGGAGCAGTGAATATCATTTAACAACCCTACGCAGGTGCACCAATACTTTACCATTTCACCGTGATCCAGGCGAAAGCAGTATACGTCATGCTGTGGGAGAGACGAGAGGACGGCGGCAGCTGTAATGTTCTGAGGATCCACGAAAACTTGTGAACTACGTCGACTGGCCTTCTGATTATTAGAACATGGGAAACTTCCCTATCAGAGCCTTGAAATCCCGTCAGCTTTCAGTGTGAGGTACACCCGTTCGCTGGTCTGGCCAACGAATTTGACTCACAGGCATGGCGGCGCTTTCTGGAATTGTGTAACGTTAGACGGCCGACTCAGGGCGAATACGTTCACCCTCGTGATATACCATATGTCCGAGGTGATATGCAGTTTACTGTCGGTTCAGTTGGAAACTGCCACTGGTTCTTAGTCCGCCACAAGTTGCGTACCATAAGCCTTAGGCACTAGGGAAAGACCTGAAGTTCTCCATTAGGGGAGGACCAGAAGACCAAGAAGGCAAAGAACCGCAATCACATTCCACCAAGCATGGTACAGGAGCCGTATAAGCGGAAAAAACACGTTCCGCAATATAGAAACCAATCTAACTATCCTCCACTCACTGAATCTGCCCTCTTCACTGTTCTTCTGGCCTGGTAGCCAATCTAGACACAGCACCGGATTTCCCACACAGGGGGAGCAAGCCTCTGCTTTGCATATCCTGAGGAGAGCCAATCAGCGACTCGAAAAAAAACAAGATTTTAGACTAGGGAGGCGTTGTTCTCACGGTAAGCATGGCCATGTTTCGGTAAAAATGTCTACCTAGACGAGACCACGGTGCTTCATTTACGAAAAGATCTAATCTTTCCAGGCCAACCCTTTACAATTTCTGAAAGAAGGCTGTTGAGTTTCCCAGACAGCTGTACCTGTGAAATATATGTTTTTACCATTCGCTAAAAGAACCTATCGACTTTCTTGCGTCAGGGGTGTTACAGTCTTGCCTCCAGTAAACGAGTGTACCAGCTGCTCTGATCGTATAGTCCCAGTTCCTAACATGAGAAGGCTTATTGTTTTATGACAGTCCCGCCGTCTGCACAAAAACTCAGATTACAGCGGTCTCTTCCTCCACCCGCTTTTCACCATCTGGCCGCCTTTGCGATGGACTGTCGCCTGGCCCTGGTAAAATGTTTTGCGATCCAGCGCCCTCCTGCTCTGACCCTAAGTGGGAAGAGTGGAGTGCCACAGCCCGAGGTCCCTCTGCAGGTACAATTCACAGAGCGCTGCTTCCCCGAATCACTCTCACAGGCATGTCGGCCATCTTTCTCCCTGTTCTCTGTCGCCTCCATTGCCGCCCCTTAGGTACAACTTCTCTGTAGGCTGCACATGCAGTTATAAGAACATTCTGCTCACAATTTCCTCATATAAAAAAATGATAAGACCTACATACCAAGTTGCAGTTTGGGGAAACACGGAAGTAATGACGAAATATATGAATATTAATCTGACCACCAGAATAGTTGAAGTGAGAGAGGGGCTTGTCACCTTTCAGGTCTTTCGGACCCAGGTCTTCTTGCGACTGACATTTCTGTGACCAACGCTGCCAGCAATCATATATTGTGGCTACATTCCTTTAAAGTTTTTCCTGAATTTCGCAGAAGCAACATCGAACTTCTCGTAGCCCTATTATATGATCTCATTCAAACTCAGTGAGGTGTTGATAATGACGTCTCTGTCTCCTAAAAGGAATTCTTGACTGACATCAACTCACCACGGCGAATCTCAAAGACAACTAACGCTCACGACCGTTACAGCTTCAGCGCTTATTAAAGACAAACCTCATTTGCAGCCTGATAAAGGCGTCACTAGCGTTGCTCTTATGCGACCAGCGCGAAATTTTAACAGAAATCATGTTTCAGACGTAGAAACATGCCTACCAACTTTTGTTTATGTTCTACAACTCCCTCTTGGTGCTGTAATTTTTTTTCGTGAGTGTATCTGTAATTCTGAAAGACTGTCATCATTATGGAGTAAAGTCAAGTTTACATTATACAATTATGTTATGATGTGACACACTCTATTCTATATTTAATATGAATTTTCTGTTTACAGGTAAGTACTCCAGTCGCTGTCGTCTACCATTTCGGTGAGTAAAAACATCAATTATTTTACTTGTAATATTCATATGATATCAGCAATAGTCTGTCCAATATTGAAAGTAATTAATAGTAACAGCAACTCTCAAAATTCGAATTTGTTAACTACTCGTGTAACTGTAAGCTATAGCTTTTTAAATAAATGTAGTTTCCAAACGACGACTTGTGTACGTGCAGGAACGATGTGAAAGCGGATGTATGTGATAAACAATTAAGCAGTAAAGTTTAGATTACTACGTTAAGATGCCCAATGTCAGATGGAGATTTATATCAGGTCGAGTAAAACTGATTAGAGAAATTAGTGTTCGAAAATGGAAACTGAATGGAGTGTAGTGGGAACTTCTGCCACCGAATGTATCAGGATGACCAAATGTAGTGGGAAGAGGTAGAAGGCACCGTATTAAGCCCAGTCCGAGCTTTCCAAATGATTTATTGTTTCCAACTACAGTGCTGTGTTCCCCTCGGTCTGTGTCACCGGGTCCCGCAATGCTGAGGTCACCACTTCGCTGTCTGTGAAACGACTTGGTGCGGAATGGCTACCTCAGTGACCCTTGCATGCACTGTGTGTCGGCCTTGTACGTCAGAAGAGTTGCAGCCTCGTCAGGATGCCGGCATTCAACTCGGTAGCCTGCGTCCCTGCTGACTCAACACCACTTAGTGTGAGCCGCAGGCGGCCAGCTGTGTGCTTCTCACTAGCCTGGTTGAGATCACTGCGACAACAAGCGCCCATGATCTGGCATCCAAATCTGCGACCCTCGCCTCAGGATGCCTCCGGCGTGTGTTAGAAGCCAGGATGACTCCGCACAGTAGCGAGCCATGGAGTGGCGGGCTGCTGGCTGGTTATGGACCCCGCGTCGGCCTCAGAGGGTCGAACCAGCGACTCACTGTGGACTGGAACGCTGGCGCCCCATCTGCTGCTGCATGTAGCTGGTGGTGTGACATGCCCCGCCTTCTAGGAGAGCTGCCACACTTGAATGAATCTTGTTAGAAACCTGCACCTATTTATACGTGGCTGTGCACCTCTGTTTTGCCATATGCGCCACTTCGCGTCACGTACTCATAACACGCTAGGTTGGCCAGTAGACCCCTTCTGACTGTGATTTGCAACATGCAAAACGGTTATGTATATTCTTTCAGCAATGTTATGGCCCTGTGGCCTCTATTGTACTTTTCAACTGTTGGTATGCGTAACTCACTGAAATCTGGCCCGCACCTGTCTGTAACTTGTTCTCAGAATATTGCACAAAACTAACTTTTCCTATCCTAAACTGTGGTGCCACTACATTATTCCCCTCTTTGGAAAGACCCGGCCCCGGGTCGACCCATAACTAGCTCTTAACTTGTTTGGGTCGGCACCTATGGCATATTTCCTTACTATTAGAAAACTTAAATGTGGTCTGGTGCCCTTTAAAATCATGACATGAAACGAAACGTAAAAATTCCTTACTGAACGACCACTGCTCGATCAATCCCTTATCTACTAGTCTCACGTCCTTGGTATCCAATCCATTGGGACCACCCTTGGTTCCTTCTTGGAATTAGGTCTCCGCCTGATCAGAAAGAAAACAACACATAACAAAGTTAAGGCTGCGATGATACTTGGCACAGAGGTGCACAAAATGATCGTTATTTGCCGTTGCCTTTTCCTATACTGAGAGACATGTTGCACAAGCTGTTCGGCTGATATGCGCCCCTCTTGCTCTACAGTGAACTGGTCTACGGATCTCAACAGACCTGGATCCCGAGTCTGATTTAACAAGGTCAGATTCTGCCGTGGCAAAAACTCTAGAGTGGCTTCTGGCCAGTACAGCTGTGGCTGCGTAACATTCAATTGCGTGACTCCTGAAATTGACACTGGCAGGTGGAAGGTTGGCCCTATTATGTTACACTTAGTTCCATTGATTAAAATTCCGCTCCCCTCGAGCTCTATACGTTTCGCTTCTGCAAATACTTCCCACTCAAAAAACGTGCTACTACTACCAAATTCTCGTAGGTGGAGAAGATCCAGTGCTTCCCGACACGTTGCAAGCTCAATTTTGTCTCCATGATGTCCCGTTGACAGTCTAATCCTTTCACTCTGGCTAAAAATAACTGCTCCATGCATGTGTCCCATATTTGTAGCTTCATAGATTTTCCTCCATTATGAACTATTTTTGATCCAAAGTCAACACCGATTGTGAGACTACTTTAATACTTAAATTTACATTATATGAACTGGTGCAATAAACACGACTTTCCTGACCCAGCATTGTCGACAACTAAGAATTTAAACAGGAAATCGTACGACTCTGACATCGTTCAACACGTATTTATTACGGTTTTGCTGCAAAATTTATTCCGATGCATTTATTTCTCCAGAACTGCGTTTGATTTCTTCTCCAACAACACTCCATATACGTCAGACGCTACACTTCTCTTTCCATTGACCTGAGGACAGGGATCACCATAATCCTTCCTTCCTCTTCAAAAGGACTGCTGTCGGCAGCAGGCTGTATTCAAAAACACATACAACATATGAAACTACAATGTCTAATTACTCTGCACAAACCCGATGATAAATTACATGAAAACAAAAGAAAACTACAAATACTCTACTACTTTCTGGATTGCAAAGCATACGGTACTTCATGCTACACTCTATCTTCCTAGTTTTCTCTGTGCTTAGCAACTCTCTTCACTTTCTCTTTCTTCGTCTTTCCTTCCTGTGACACGCCTGGAATCACATCCGGGCAACCCTTAAATGGTCATAACCGCCCAATTTGTACTATCGTTGTTCTAGTTGGCAGCTGAAGCTTAACATTAATGGGAGATGTGGTTTCAACAACTTGGTATGGCCCTTGATACCTCGTGAGGAACTTCTTTATTTTCCCTTTTTCTGTATAGGGGCTGTACAGCATTATCCCTTACCCCATTCTATACTGCGGTAAACTTCCTCTCCACTTTACTGCGTCTTCCTGCCTTTCCAAAACCTTTGTATTCGCCTTTTGTACCCATTTCCAAACATTCCGAATTGTCCCTGTGAATTGACGTACAGACTCAACGGTCCTTCCTTTCTCTGGCCTCACCAAATCAAACGGCGACGGCATTTTTCGCCCGTACACTACCTCATATGGAGACAAACTGGTATTTGTATGGACTTTTGCATTGTATGTGCATACAATATGCTTCAGATACTCGTCTCACTGATTGTGATGAGAATCGACATAAAAACTCAGCGTCTTCCCGATTGTTCTGTGTACCAGTTCTGTCCTTCCATTGGCCTGTGGATGCAATGCACTCCTCCTCAATTTCCTTACGTTCATAAATTTACACAGTTCCTTCATTAAATCTGACATGAAGTTGGTCCCATGGTCGGTAATTATTGTCTCCGGTACACCAAACTTCAAAATCCAGTCATTTACTAACACTCTGGCGACCATTGCTGCCTGTTGATTTGGCATAGCCACCATCTCCACATACCTAGAAAAATGACCTATTATTGTCAGAACGAATCTGTTCCCCGATGGTGTTCGCCTGAAAGGTCCTAAGACATCAGACCCCAAAAAAGAAAATGCACATGTCGCTTCCGGTAATCGTTGTAGTTGTATCTGTTTCTGATTCAAATCTGCCCTCCACACACATGGTATACAATTCTTGACATACTGATCCACATCTACTTTCCTACCTCTCCACCAATACCTCTCCGCCACTCTCCTATTCGTTGTTCTACACCCTCCACGACCAGATAACATGTGATCATGTGCTTCCTTTAAAACCTCATCCCTCAACTTCACTGGCACTACTACCCTTGGCCCTAACTTTGTTTCCCTGCACAGAAGATCGTCGTACATATTAAATTGTGGCTGTGTCCGATACAGTTTACAATCGTTGTCTGCATCCTGTAATTCTTGCCATACTGCTAGGTCACAATCTATCACTTCTACTTCTGCTTCCTACTTAGTGCATCCGCATCACCGTGCTTCTTCCCAGGCTTGTGCACCGCCTGGTAGTCGAATTCACTAACACACCCTAATGCTTGGTTCGATGCATCACATGCTAGTATAAACTGAAAACGCAAGAACCGGACTTAATGTTAACACATCTTTCAGTTTGTCAAACGCTTTCTGTCATTCTTCTGTCCACTCAAATTTCACATCCTTCCATAACAATCGCATCAAGGGCTGTACTGAATCTGAAAAACCCTTCACAAACTTTCGATAGAAATTGAAAATTCCTATGAATGACTGCACTTCCTTAGCTGTTGTCGGTTCCCAAAAATCCCTTACAGCCTGTACCAACCTCGGATCTGTTCGCACTCCATCCTTACTGATAATATGACCAAAGTATTTTACTTCTTCTAATGCAAAATGACACTTCTCCAGGCGCAACGTCAAACGAGCACCTCTTAACCTCATAAAGACTTCCCTTAACCGCTATCTATGTTACTCCATACTACTTGAAAACACTATAATCTCATCCAAATAGACCAGACACTGCCGTGGTTTCAAATCCCTCAAGGCACTGTCTGGCAACCTCTGAAACGTTGCCGGAGCGTTTTTCAAACCTAATCGTATTCTGATGTACTGGTAATGGACTCCAGGAGTAGAGAAAGCGGTTTTAGGACGATCCTCTGGAGCCACCTCTAACTGATTGTAACCACTTGTCAAATCCATCGTAGAAAAGTACTGGCACTTTCCTAAGTGATCCAAAGTCTTCGATATTTTAGGAATGCGTCCGTTACTGTCTTATTATTGAGGTATCGGTAGTCACAACAGAACCTGTATTTCTTAGTTTCATCCATAGATTTTTTAGGCAGAACGACAATTCCAGCTTCCCAGCAACTATTACAATGTTCTATAATACCGTCCGCAATCTGCTGATCAATGAAATCCTCTACAGGCGGCTACAAATACCTTGGTATTCTGTATGGTTTACAGTAAACAGGTGCTTCATCCCCTGTTGGTATCCTATGTTGGACTAATGGAGTTGCTGTTAACGGCCCTTGTGGAAAAAACAAATCCTTAAACTCCCACAATAATTCTTCCATTTGCTCTCTTTCTCCTCCTTTCAAATAGTTAATTTAGTCACACAGTGCAGTTCTATCGGCAGTTAGTGCTTGATCGCTTCGCCTACCTCTCGAACACCAGTCTTCATCATCTGACACGTCCAAGTTTACTACTAAAACTCCTTTCCTCAAATTCGCGTCTACAGCGCTAAAATTATCCAAATTCAGGGCAATGTACGCGCACAACACTACGTTTCACAAAACAACCCAATGGACCCAAAACTTCATTATCATCCAATGGTTCAATAACACATACTGTACCCACAGGTAGATTTGACTCCACACTTACCCAAAGATACTTCCCGGTGCCACTAGAC
Source organism: Schistocerca serialis cubense (assembly GCF_023864345.2). Classification (NCBI taxonomy): domain Eukaryota; kingdom Metazoa; phylum Arthropoda; class Insecta; order Orthoptera; family Acrididae; genus Schistocerca; species Schistocerca serialis. Next base: position 689,247,036 of record NC_064640.1, on the reverse strand, counting down.
ACACACTCAGGCAAATTAAGCCTTAATACTAATGTACGGAATTCAGTTGGTTTGTTCATTACGTTGAACGCCCCTCGCAACAGGTCTGCATTGATAACGGTTTCCCCTAGCTGAAATAACATTCCACCAAGTTCCACAGTTCGTTGTCCAAGATCAATTTTGGCATGATGTTGATGCAAGAAATCTTCTCCTAGGATCATGTCGTAGCCCTCGCTTACCCAAGGTACTACCTCCATGCATTCAACCTATAATGTGGTGGGTCTAGCTTCCTTCATTCCATTATATTCCTAGTAGCCACTGACATTTGTGCCCCTGTGTCCAACAAAATCTTAAACTTTTTAGTCCCTATGGATCCTACCACTGAACATTCCACCTCTGCATACGTATTCGTAGCAATGAAATTAAACGGGAGCTCCCTTATGTGGATCTTGGGCCCCCTCTGCCATTTAACGCTTGTCCACCTCTATCTCTACTTCTCCATCCTCCCCACTTCCGATTTCCACCCCTTCCTTTATTCCTTGGTGACTGGGTACACTGTCCCATACGACCACACTGAAAACATTTCACACCCACTGTAAACACTGGTTGCCTCTTGCATACCCCTGTTGCCACATGTATTTTCTCACATTGAATTGCCAGCTGAATGGCCGAATGCAAATCTTTCGAAGTCCCTTCACGCACTTTCCGTGACATATGTGCCGGTAACCCTCTCAAAAATACATCAAGTGCCCTTTGCTTGGCCTCCTGCAGCAGAACACTATTCGCTTCATCTCTCTGACCCAACTCGTAAGTATACGCATTCATTTCCCTTATCCTGTCCGCAAATTTCTCCATCATCTCCCCCTGTCTCTTTGACATTGTACTTAACCTCTCTCTAAAATACCGAGCGCTATTCCGTTTTTTGTACCTTTGTAACTTAAACTGTCCTGTCTTCCTTAAGACCTCAGAACATCTTACATATGTTTTCGCTTCACCCCTTAATCTAATCTTGGCTATATGTAACAACTGCTCATCAGACCAACCATTCATCACCGCTGAAGTCTCCAAGTCCTCCACAAACGAACGCATATCCTCAGATGCCTTGCCAGAAAACGGAATAATCAAACTCGCAGCAGCTGGATCAATCCCCTGCACCCTAGGCAACAACGACTGAGCAGATGCGGTTTCCCGCTCACTTCTAGATGTTAATTCATTTCTCAACTGCGTATTTTCCGCTGTCAATTGTGCTACTTTTCCCAACAGAATCCGTACCACTTCTGGTTCCGGCACACCTCGCATCCTTGACTCTGCGATTGTGTTGCTTTCGTTCCCAGGCCGGCCGGAGTGGCCGACCGGTTCTAGGCGCTACAGTCTGAAACCGAAAGACCGCTACAGTCGCAGGTTCGAATCCTGCCTCGGCCATGGATATGTGTGATGTCCTTAGGTTGGTTAGGTTTAAGTAGTTCTACGTTCTAGGGGATTGGTAACCTCAGAAGTTAAGTCCCATAGTGCTCAGAGCCATTTGAACCGTTCCCAGTTAGTCCCGAAACAAAACATTTAAGGGAGGTAGGACGTCAAACGAGCCGACTTGGAGCAGGAGAGGCACCACAGAACATTTTCGCTTCCACTGTCTATACTTTTACAAATAAATTCATAGATCTTTGTCAGCATGGCCAGGAAGGATTCAGAATTCACCCCCATAGCAGTGGAAGTTCGAAAACATAACGAAATAATTTTTTTACATGTGAAATTTCATAATTTTTTTCACTTACTAATGGCTGCATTTGTTGCTATAGGAACACTTTTCTTCATAAGTAAGAGAGATTCTTCGATGAATTTTGCACAGCATACAAACCATACTTAAAGGTGCATGAAACTCTAGAATTTTTCAAATCTATTAAAACCTGTGGTAAAAATAGAGGTAATTAACTAAAAAATTTGTGTTTTTTCTAAACATGAAGTATAAAATATAACAGTTCATTCGTTTTTTCATAAATTAAATAAATTCTAGAGTTTCATTCACTGTAAGTATGGTATTTATGCTGTGCAAAAATTCATCGAAGAATCTCTCTAACTTACGAAGAAAAGTGTACCTATAGCAACAAATGCAGCCATTAGTAAGTGAAAAAAATGATGAAATTTCGCACGTAAAAATATTTATTTTGGTATGTTTTCGAACTTCCACTGGAATGAGTGTAAATCCTGAATCCTTCCTGAAGGTGCTGGCAAAATTTTATGAATTTCTTTGTAAAAGTATAGATACTGGAAATTAAAATGTCCTGTGATGCCTCTCCTGCTCCAAGTCGACCTGTTTTCGTCCTACCCCCCTTAAGTACAAGAATAACCCGAATCCCTACATCATACTTGGTAACATCATACTCAAACCAATACAACAGTAATTAAATGCCACAAAAAATCTGACTGCCCCAAATACAATAACACTTACTCTGACAACAAAATATACTATGCCCACGCAAAACATCTACAATGGCTTGACATGAGCCGTACCCAAAAACACTAAAAAGGAAAGAAAACGTATAATACTCAAAAGTAAACCGTTCAGACTTCACCATACCTTGTGAATGTAATGTTGGTGGTGGGCTCGAACGTTGTACTGGACAGACGATGTATGCTATTCTGACACTAAATGCAGTGGGAACTTCTGCCACCAGATGTATAAGGGTGACCAAATGTGGCGGGAAGAAATAGAAGGCACCGTATTAAGACTCGTCCGAGCTTTCCAAGTGATTTATTATTTCCAACTACTGTGCCATCTTCCCCTCGGCCTGCATCACCGGGTTCCGCAATGTTGAGGTCACCACTTCGCTGTCTGTGAAATGGCTTGTCGCGGAATGGCTGCCTCAGCGACCCGTGCACGCACTATGTGTCGGCCTTGTACGTCAGAGGAGTTGTACCCTCATCAGGATGCCGGCAATCGACTCAGCGGTCTGCGTCCTGCCGACTCAGTGTCGCTCGGTGTGAGCCACAGGCAGCCAGCTGTGTGCTTCTCACAGGCATGGCTGAGATCGCGGCGACAACAAGCACCTGCAATCCGGCGTCCGAATCTGCGGTCCTCGCCTCGGGATGCCTCCAGCGTGTGTTGGAAACCAAGACGACTGCCTGTAGCAGCGAGGCGTGGTGTGTCTCGCCACTGGCTGGCTACAGACCCCGCGTCAGCCTCAGAGGGTCCAACCAGCGACCCACGGTGGACTGGAACGCTGGCGCCCCATCTGCTGCTGCATGTATCTGATAGTGTGACACGCCACGCCGTCCAGGAGAGCTGCCACACTTGAATGAATCTCGTTAGAAACCCGCACCTATTTGTACACGGCTGTGCGCCTCTGTTTTGCTATGCGCACCGCTTCGCGTCACATACTCATAACAAACTAGGTTAGCCAGTGGACCCCTTCTGCCTGTGATTTGCGACATGCAAAACTGCTATGTATACTCTTTTTCAGCAACGTGACGGCCTTGCAGCCTCTATTCTACTTTTCAACTGTTGGTATGCGTAACTCACTGCAGTCTGGCCCGCACCTGGCTGTAACTTGTGCTCAGAATATTGCACAAAGCTAACTTTTCCTATCCTAAACGGTGGTGCCGCTACAGCAGTATTAATTTTATGTAAATGAACAGTTCAGATGAGAAGGGAATATAAGCTCTGAAATTTGGTGAGGATGATATGGGTGGCTGGAATTACTAATGAGGAGGTACTGAACTGATCTGGAGGAAGAAAGAAATTTGTGGCACATTTTGACTAAAAGAAGAGATGAGTTGACAGGGCACATTCTGAGACATCAAAGAACCGTCAGTTTGGTAACTGAGGGAATCGTTGGAGGTAAGAATGGTTGAAGAAGACCGAACTTCGAATACAGCCTGAAGGTACCAATGAATCTAATATGTGATAGTTACGCAGAGATGAAGAGACTTGCAAAAGATAGACTAGTGAGGAGAGCTGCATCAAATCAGTCATCGGACTGAAGACGACAGAAACAACGTAATTCAAAAAATGCATTAGCAAACTGGTGATGACCTGTATTACATCTTATTACCGAACCCACATGATTTTATGTCAACTAAATTCGTACTTTTATTTGGCCACAAATTGCGTAGAGGCGCATCACGTTTCTTACGTATCAGTTGTTACAGAACAAATATCTTCCGACCAATTAATGTCATAATTATTTGTTTCATTAATGAGTATCGTATCAATACACCAAATGTTTCTAAAACTTTTATACAGAGCTATGAAAGCCACTGTTGCGTGTTATCAGCCGGTAGCTCGATATATGACGTTATACCTGCCGTGTGTGTGCCTGTGGCGCGCGACCCTTGCTGTGAAACTAATCGTAACTCTTACTTCCGCAGCTGTTTTCATCGAAGAAAAAATATTTACCATATTTGTACTGTTATAACTTGGACGAAATAACGATATTATTATTATTATTACACTCCTGGAAATGGAAAAAAGAACACATTGACACCGGTGTGTCAGACCCACCATACTTGCTCCGGACACTGCGAGAGGGCTGTACAAGCAATGATTACACGCACGGCACAGCGGACACACCAGGAACCGCGGTGTTGGCCGTCGAATGGCGCTAGCTGCGCAGCATTTGTGCACCGCCGCCGTCAGTGTCAGCCAGTTTGCCGTGGCATACGGAGCTCCATCACAGTCTTTAACACTGGTAGCATGCCGCGACAGCGTGGACGTGAACCGTATGTGCAGTTGACGGACTTTGAGCGAGGGCGTATAGTGGGCACGCGGGAGGCCGGGTGGACGTACCGCCGAATTGCTCAACACGTGGGGCGTGAGGTCTCCACAGTACATCGATGTTGTCGCCAGTGGTCGGCGGAAGGTGCACGTGCCCGTCGACCTGGGACCGGACCGCAGCGACGCACGCATGCATGCCAAGACCGTAGGATCCTACGCAGTGCCGTAGGGGACGGCACCGCCACTTCCCAGCAAATTAGGGACACTGTTGCTCCTGGGGTATCGACGAGGACCATTCGCAACCGTCTCCATGAAGCTGGGCTACGGTCCCGCACACCGTTAGGCCGTCTTCCGCTCACGCCCCAACATCGTGCAGCCCGCGTCCAGTGGTGTCGCGACAGGCGTGAATGGAGGGACGAATGGAGACGTGTCGTCTTCAGCGATGAGAGTCGCTTCTGCCTTGGTGCCAATGATGGTCGTATGCGTGTTTGGCGCCGTGCAGGTGAGCGCCACAATCAGGACTGCATACGACCGAGGCACACAGGGCCAACACCCAGCATCATGGTGTGGGGAGCGATCTCCTACAATGGCCGTACACCACTGGTGATCGTCGAGGGGACACTGAATAGTGCACGGTACATCCAAACCGTCATCGAACCCATCGTTCTACCATTCCTAGACAGGCAAGGGAACTTGCTGTTCCAACAGGACAATGCACGTCCGCATGTATCCCGTGCCACCCAACGTGCTCTAGAAGGTGTAAGTCGACTACCCTGGCCAGCAAGATCTCCGGATCTGTCCCCCATTGAGCATGTTTGGGACTGGATGAAGCGTCGTCTCACGTGGTCTGCACGTCCAGCACGAACGCTGGTCCAACTGAGGCGCCAGGTGGAAATGGCATGGCAAGCCGTTCCACAGGACTACATCCAGCATCTCTACGATCGTCTCCATGGGAGAATAGCAGCCTGCATTTCTGCGAAAGGTGGATATACACTGTACTAGTGCCGACATTGTGCATGCTCTGTTGCTTGTGTCTATGTGCCTGTGGTTCTGTCAGTGTGATCATGTGATGTATCTGACCCCAGGAATGTGTCAATAAAGTTTCCCCTTCCTGGGACAATGAATTCACGGTGTTCTTATTTCAATTTCCAGGAGTGTATTATTATTATTACTGTTTTTGTGGTTTGAGCTGTGTGTGCTCTAACTGAATTTTTTTGTACAAAAAAGGCGATCGACTACTGATTCCAAAGTAACTGGTGGTTGTAGGGGTCGAATGTATGTTTCCCCAACTATTACAAAAGCAGTGAATTAAATACTGCCTACTTTCGATGTCGCTTTCACACCGCGATTATATCCACCAGTGTAACAGCTTCTCTTTGCAGGCACAGGAAAAGAGATGTTAGCGAATCATCTTATTAAATTCCTCTGAAGTAAATATTATGACTAGGTTCCCACAGTCAGCAAGATTTGAAAAAGCTATTTCATTTTATTAATTCTGGTATTTATTGTGAATTAATAATCAATTCTTTTAATATAATTTGTCCTTAAAATCCAAGATGGAAGCAAGCTATACTGTTTCTAAAGTCACCTTTAGACAACTATCTTCAAAACTTCCGCGTAAGTAATTACTGAAAGTTGTTATGAATTTTCAACTTTCACTCAGCAAAATCTACGGCAGCAAATGAAAAAGGCGATCAATGCTTGTATCGTATGGTCTAACCAATTTACATGAACTAATAAGTCAACCTTATACAATGAAATACTCAAGTTTCACAAAATGTAAATATGATTCTAAAGATCGTAATTTTTTACATAAGTTATTATTAGCAATAAATGACATGGGACTGAATGTAGGACGGTGATGGAATCTTCAGTTAAGGTCAAGCCACTGTTCAGAATGAACTATACTGTGCAAGTTATGTGTCGATTCACACTTTCATTATTATAACTGCGGCTCCTTACATTTACAAGGGGACCATCAGACATGTTAATCACTGAGCTCGGCAAGTACTACGTGTGTTGTAGAGGGACCTCTCATGAGTATTACATGGCTAGTGACGTTTCATGCGACAGCCTCTTGTTCCCGAGAAAATCGTTGCTGAGGTTTTGTGGGTACCTCATACTTGTAGTGTTCGTCAGCTCTTGACCAATAGAGCGTAGCATAGTGGTTACGGTTTATGGCTATCACGCTAATGGTAGGGGTTCAAATGCTTCCTGGGTACTTCTTTTAAATTTCATCGAGCAGAATATCATTAAGTGGCATGTTTAATGCAAAGCAGTCTAAAAGTATTTATTTTCGGAGTAGTAATTTCATTAATAAATCAATATTTACACCAATATTTCGTGAAATGTAGACTCCATTTGTTACAGAAAAGATTACAGAATCGTCTTGGTAGCCATCGCTTACTGTGATACAACAGAATTGTGGATGTTGTTCGTCGTAGGAGCAACTGAAACAAAAATTCGTGGAAAACCACGAACATTTAATGGAAGCTACCGCCTTGCAGAGAAACTGATTTTTAAGAAGCGATACCAGAAAACACAGTTCTCTTCAACTCAAGAGGTTCGTTCATTGTTCGATCAACTCCGATTCGAACCGCGCATATTTGACCATTACTGTGAAAGCAGGTGCACCAAACTGATGCAAATATAAAAAATCTATTTTGATTGAATCTTCCCTCGAAACGATTTCTCAGTTGGTCTTTAGCAACCCGGGAGCACTTTTTTTCGTGAAAAATTTAACCTACCTGTAGGAGTAAACATCAGAAATTTCAGTAACCTGTTCCGCCAGCGTGGTAGCTGAAAACGTCAGCCGCTGCGCTGCGCTGGCTTGATCGAAACATGACTAACCTTTCAAGCCTAGGTGGTACCCATAAAACTTCAACATATATTTTCTCGGAAACCAGGGCCGTCGCATGAAAATCCGCTAGCCATGTGCTCAGGACTGGTTCCTCTACAACACATCGACTCATCAGAATCTGCGATTAATAAGTCTGATGATCTCCTTGTTAGATTTCTATGAAACAAATTAAAAATCTGGCCTTGTGATGGTTGCACCATCGAAAGTGTGGTGGACGATGATCTCACACAACTTCTCCACGTCCCTGACATATTATTAAAAGCCGATCAACACGACGCTTTCCAGAGGCACTGTTCCAGTGTGAGCTACGTCTCACAATAATTCAGAGTATTTTTGCATCCACCACTCCAGAATTTCGGAAACGACTTAGTAGCGTGCAAATAGCGTAATATCAAATATGTTATCCGTCGACCTCCGAAAACGCGTGCTCTATTACGTACGATGAAAGGTGATTTTGGGCTCCATAAACTGTTGGTCTACCGTATTCCATGTAAATGTGATAAACGTGCTTCGGGCAGACTATGAGGGCAGTATAAGTAAGGTGCAAGGAACACATCGAACTCAACTAACCCACAAAACCTGCGACTGCAGAACAATGCATAGCTACAGGGGGCTCATTTACATATGAATCAACGGAAGCGTAAAGACAGACAACGTCGTTTTGGGACTGTGTTTTAAAGGATGTTGTTAAAATAGAGGGGTGGCCAAGGGCCCGACCAATAGAGACAGTGACTTCACTCTCGGTAAAGCGTGGCACCCAGCTCTCTGTCAACTGAAGTCGCAACGTCGCCCGAGAGCAATTTCCGTATCCTTAAGGAGGGCAGAAGCACTAAATGGCCATCGTTAGTGCCCAGCATTCGGCGATCGTGTCCCCCACCACTCTACCTGTCACGGCGTGCGGAAGGGTAGTGGGGGTAAGGGTAGGGAGCGGTAGCAATATAAAGGCGTGATGATGTTGCAGTGATGCTCATTCTATGGGACTCTCATTCTACAAGTGTCACCTGAAGGTGGCGACAACCCTGTTTCGTAAACGACTGTACTCGGCTGGACAAGGGCGAGTGACATAAACAATTGTAAGTCTGATTAATGTAATTTAAGTAATAAGAATTATGTAAGAAATTTCACTTTGAACTCTAGTTTTTATAAACTTTGTAAACAGCATATTATAATATCGTAATAACAAATGTAATGAGACTCATATACATCTACTGTCATCAAGATCAAAAGGCTATTCTCGAAAATGTGAGTGACGACCAAAAAAAAATCTTTGTTTCTACGCACACACACACACACACACACACACACACACACACACACACACACACACACACAAGGACACACGCACGCACGCACGAGCGCAAACCATATTTGCGCCTTATAGGGTACATGCACATATTTATTATGTGTGTGAATTGACTGGCGCCACATCAAAGAGACTGGGCCTCTGTCTTACAGTTGCTGCGATGAAGTTGCTTGAGCCGTTGTAATTTCCTAGTAGTACGGATATCATCTTTCAAAATTTCTATGTCGTTACAACCAATTACGGCGTTTCCAGTCCGCACGTTCAAAATTTTATTACAATGTTACAGAAACATTTTATATGTCTTAATAATGTTTACCCTCACCTACCCCTCACATCACACACTCTGTCACAAACCCAAACACGCAGGCGTGCGCGCACACACACACACACGCACACACACACATCAATACTTCCCATCCTCATCGTACCACCTCATCCCTCCTCAGTCGCCCAATTACTTACCGTCTCCTTTTCTTTCTCACACATAACACCACACCATCATCCTCTCAACGCCCACATAACTTACCCTTTTCATTAAGTGAATCCGACAACACGCAAAATTGTTATGTCTAGTTCATAACAACAAGTAAGAAGCAACAGCTAATATGCTAAATTTAATTTCAGTACCAACAAATACAGAAGTAATATCATTCTGAATTTTAATTTGATAAATATTAAAAATTATTATAACTATCCACTGTAAACAGTGATTTTAAAATAAAATAAATGTAAATAATGTCACCCAGTCGGTCTTATTATTTTATGGCACGCTTAACTCCAAATGTCTCACTACACCAGTGCTAAGTTGTTTCGATCTTTGCGCCTTACTACATCTACACAATGGCCTACACAGTGCTATGAACTACTAGTAGGAACTATACCAGCTAATTATCAGTCACTAGACTGGTAATGGAAAAATGAAAAGAAGTCGACTGGTTGCAGTCACTTCTAAAAAATTCGTATGTCATAGTCACAGTGCTACACATTCATTATGGATGACAGTTTTAAACTGCGTTTCTGTAGTATTTATTGGAGTGTCAACACTACTGGCGACCTTTTATTTCATATCTGTATAAATAATACTGTTTGTGATATTTTCAGTGGAATCCTTTTCTCTGTGTAGCAATCAGTTGGCAATAGCGACCTAAGCATATATAGTGAAAGAGAGTATGAAGTAAAAATTTACACACACTACGCGTGAATCTCTTGTGATGTAATTACCGAACTGATATTCCAAATACCTTAGGATGAAAGTCATCGCACTTAAAATCGGATTTACATACACTAAATTCAAAAGATATTATCATAAATACACAACAAACTTCATTCTTGACACAATAAACTTTTTCAGCATACACGCAAATCCTCTTGATATCCAAAACTGCAACCTGTCTTATCCTCCAACATTAGATTACATTAATTACTATGTTGCAAGTTTCATGTTTCGAGAAATGAGAAATATGCCATTTATTTTAATATGAAAACCATTCGTAGTAAAGCCAGAAACATATATGTTGATTTGTACACATGCAGCCAATCGCATTCGCCTATTCACTGGACAAGTTGAGTGAGGCAGACTATTTTAACAGTCTGGAACATTCAAAACCGGAACACACTCTACAACTCAAAATGAGACCTTCATTTGAAGCACTTATATTTATTTTTGTAGCTCCATAGTTCGAGAATTTCCTATTTATTTTCTTATTTCTTATCATTGCAGCTTTTATTTTCAGTCGAAAGTTATTAGTTAATGATATTTTCTGAATTCACATAACGTGCATCAAACATTCTCTGTGCACGTTACTTCTCTGCTCCTTCTCAATGGTAATTCATCATATAAATGATGATCAATTTCACATCTCCGTACAAATCAACTGAAAGGAATTCTTTTCGAAGGAGATAGTCTGTCAGTAGACCAGGTTAGGTATTTTCACAAAATACTGCAGCAATTCAAGCGGTATTTTTATGAACAATTTTTAATGCTACTGTACTTACATACAATCAGTTTAAAATTATAGCTAAACTGGCATTACCACCACTTAACATCCTATAGAGTGTTGTAATAAAATACTGATGAGCCGAAACATTACGACCACCTGCTTAATAGCTTTTCTGTCCTTTGGAACGAAATAGATCACTGATTCTGCGAATCAGGGATCCGATAGTTTACTACTAGCTTTGTGGAGATATGTGTCATTAGATGTCTACGAGTAAGTCATGTAATTCGCGTATATAACTAGCTGCTCATGTTTGTACTCGGCAATGGCGCCCTATAGCTACCCACATGGGTTCCATAGGACTTACATCAGGCTAATCTGGTAACCGAGACATCAACGTGAATTCACTATAATGCTCCTCAAACCACTGTAGCATGGTTCTGGCTCCAATTATATCGCTGGAAGATGACATCGCTGTTGGGGAAGACAGCAAGCATAAAGGGATACAGGTGGCTCGCAGCTGTCAGTATTTCTTCGATTACTACCACAGGCTGCATGCAAGCGGAGGAGAATGTCTCCCATAGCACAATACTGCTCCCGCCAGCCTGCGTCCGTGCGAGCTGTACGTTTCGGGCTGACGCTCACCTCGATGGCGGCGTTCGTTTTTGCTACCTCGTCACGTGCCCCCAATGCCACCAGGCGGCATCCAACATCGCAATGGGTAATGGTCATAATGCTTTAGCTGATCATTGTATATGTTTTGAAAATTGTTAAAACTCAGATGAAACACGAATAATACGTGCCGCAGACACCTTTTCTAGGGAACAAGTACTTTTGAGTTAACAACAGTTCTTCAAATTCGATTTATACATTCCAGGGAACTGTACGTATTTCAGACATTTCTAACTGGTACGTAATGATGTTAACATAGGTAGCATGGTCCAGCGTTATATTCGTGTGCTGAAAAAGGAACATCTCTCTTCAGCATAATGTACTATAGAGTAGGCAAAATACTCGTAAAACTGGCGCAGAAAGTACACCGGTGGCCAAAATTAAAGCATCAAACAGCTATTTTCCCGTCCTGTATCTAATTCACGATATAATCATACAAACTATCAACAAAGATCGTGTTCTGCACAGGAGATGGAATTCCGGTCAAAGGACAACCACGCCACCGATGACATCAGGGCACCTGTCAAACGTGGTTGTGTTTGACGGGTAGTCCCACATCCACAGTCGCTTCGTACACAGCTATAGATGGTGCAGTGTGGCACAGAGAAGACGGCCTACCACAGTTTCTGTACTGGAGGGCCATAGGAATAATGGGAACAATACAGTCGCAAACTGATGTGCCCCAATGGCTCAATATGAATCGTTCTGTTGTCTCTCGGATTTGGCGATAGTTTATAGAGACCTAAACTGTGTTCTGAGGACCATGGTAAGGCCGACCACGTGTGATATTAGAAAGAGGACACCGTTATTTGGCTGTAGGAGCACAGCGGTATAGCCTTGGTACTGTACAGCAACTAGAATCTGACCTTGGAGCATCCATTGGACGTGTTGTATGGAGGTAAACGTTGTACAGAAGGATTCAGCAGAATGGCCTTTATTGTCGGAGACCTGCTGTTTGTCTTCCTCTGATGCGTCTTCACATAAGGAAACGTATACAGCGGAGTCGTCATCGTGCCACCTGCACAGTTGAACAGTGAGCCAATGTTCTTTTCAAGACGAGTCCCGATTTGGTCTGGAGAGTGATTCTCGACGGATTCGCATCTCGAGAGAACGTGGAACTCGATTTCGGGACCCAAACATTGTGGAAAAGGCCTGATATCACGGAGGATTCTTAATGGGACCTGAAGTGCTATTGTTGCAAGATGCTGTGGGCGCAGATTTCGTATCAATGTACGATGATGTTCGATTTCGTAGAGCACAGGTGGTTGACGTTTTCTTAGAAACGGAAGATATTACACCCACAGCGTGGCCTACTCCATCTCCCAATTTGAATCCTATAGAGTATGTCTAGTATGCACTAGGGAGATGGGTTGTATCACTCCAGCATCAACCACTCTCCAAAAATTCCAAGCAGCTTTGCAGCAGGAATTGGCGTTATTGCCTCAACATGAAATTTATGACATCATTCACAGTATGCACCGTCGTTGTCGGGCCTGTACGGCTGCCAGATGTGGTCGCACCCCATACTAAGGACATTTAACAGTTGTCAGAATGTATATACTATTTTCTGGCCAAGTAAACGCAACTTTTCAAAATTTCCTTTTTTGTTTTAATTTTCGCACCAGTATATTTCATGCACCGCAAGATAGGCAACTCAACTTACATCATCCACTCCTAGGACAGATGATGCAAGTTTGGTTGCGTATCTTACAGTTTTTCAAATGATTTTCGGGTCAGGTTTATTTTGCCCACCTTACATCTACCAACAGCCGTATTCGGTTAAAGAACAGATTTAGGAGAGATTGGAATACCTTATGTTCGTGATGTCCGTGCGAAATCAATGAGCGCTGTACCCACACGAGAAGGACGCCAGTATTATGCGTATCTAAATACACATGGTCAACTTCATATAATCTCTTCTTTAAGACATGCGGATTTGTTAGTATTCAAATCACGAGATGTAGTGTATGACTGCTTGCTTCAGTCTGCTGCACTAGAGGACAGAAGAATACTTTAATTTGCAGGGGCGCCAGGGGGACATCTTATCCGGAATTGGAATCTCTGGAACGACATGTTCAGTCATAGGCAAGGTAATACGAGGGTTATTCGGAAAGTAAGGGACGATTGGTCGCGAAATGGAAACTACAATGAAAATCCGATGAAGTTTTGTACAGGTGTGTTGGGCAGTGTCTCTGGTATGCCCGTCGATTGCGTTACGTCGTTATTTTTAGTTCTGGGCACACAGGGAGCACATAAAAATACCCAGTGTTTCCCACCAAGTACGAGAGCCTGGTGAGAAATTTTGCCTGAAGCTATGCAGCCAACTTTACATAAATGTCGTGCGTTTACTTCTTCAAGACAATTCTCAGCCGCATCCTGCAGGGGCAATCGAGATGCTCCTGCGTCGTTTATAGTTGGAAGTGTTTGATTATCCTCAACACATCCCGTAATTGTCTCCCTCTAAGTTTTATCTCTGCTCACATGAACCGCTGGTTATGAAGATAACATTTTGGCAAAGGCAACGAGCTGTAGGCCAACGTAGAGAATTGGCGGAAAGCACTGGCGGCTGCCTTCCCATAACGAGGGTATTGGAAAGTTGGTACAACGCTACGACAAACGTCTAAGTCGGATCGGCAACCATGGATATAAGTAGCTGAAAGTTGTAGCTAACTGTTGCTAGTAAAACAGTTTTGATTTTTAGTGTGGTTTCCATTTCGCGACCTATCGTACCCTACTCTCCGAAAAGCCCCCGCATATTAATTATTTTCACCATATTTTTCAACAATGACGTGTACACTCTTCACAAATTTTAGGATTTTGATTTTTTCTTCCCAAAATATTGTCTTCGCTGCTCCGGAGCTATGTTTGCCGTAAATGATCGAAATGCTAATTTGCAAACACTCTTTTTACTAGAGGTTGAAAATACCGCTACAGTTGTAAAGTTCTTTTATTATCACATAACCGTTTTCTGGCTCTTAAAAGCCCATCTTCAGGTGTGGTACTGGAAATAGCAAGAGACGGGAGATAATTTTCACACACAGCAAAACACATAAAAAACAAAAAACAAAAATCATAAAAAGTCTTAAAAAGCATTTCAAAACCGTCGGTCGGGCTAGGTGCTGTGAAACCTCTGTCAATGCAAAAGTGACACCAGACAGTACTACGGACGACTGCCTGGATAGTGAATTACACCAATAATGCCAGGACACTTACACTGTGCTGTGGCCCCCGAGCGCTGCAGTGGACGTGTACTAGGCGCGGTGTGTTACCTATGAGCGCAGAAGAGGGAGTAGCGGGTGCGAACGAGGAAGCAAACTGGTAAACCAGAGTGCAAAAGTGCTGCCATATGTTGGCGGAGAGAAGAACGAGGGCCACTAACCCGGCCGTTCACAATTTGAATTAGTGGTTTACATTTAAAATTAAGAAAAAACAAAAAAATTACATAAAAAATACACGAAATAAGTTACAAGTGCATTATGCGTAGTAAAGCAGCGTATTGAACAGGTCAGTTGAGAACTGTGGTAAAACTGAGTGTAAGCTGCGATATAAAATATTATATAAACCGTAAAGCGCAATAAAACTTTCCTATCACATGAGCGGCTAACAAGTTTTTAATTTAATGGAGATATGTAAGTGGCAACGTGGAACAACTCGCCACAGTCATCAGTTAAAAGAATGGGCACATCTGCCACTCCTATTTACAACCTCTCGTTACTGATCAACAGGAAAAGGAGCGAAACCTTACAGTCTATACTGTCAGAAAGTAATACGCCAATTAATAGCTAGCAGAAATTGCACTAAAAGGACACACTGAAAATGGGGTTAATTTAAAAACTGCTAACCAAAAGTCGACAACTAATCGAAGCTTACATGAGATACGACCTGGGACGCATTTTACATTATGAAAGACAGGTAAACTTTTTAATTAGTGAGGGCACAGATAGAGCCCCAGCACAGTAATGCGCCATAGTCATAGGATAAAATGAAAAACATGCCAACTTTTATTAAGAGAGGACAATCTTACAGCTATGTAAAATGGTCTGGGTGGACTTTTCGGACCTCACTATAGGATACAGGCATATGACGTACATTCGTTAAGCCTATTGAAGGCATTTTGAACGAGCAAACTGCCCTTAAGCACACAGTCCTGCTGAATATCTTTTCTTTTTTGAAGCAGCGTCCTGCCTCATTTCCTTCTCTTTCTGGTCCCTGATTACTGAACGCCACACACGTATATTTCTTAATTGTGTCAGTGTTTTTTTGCCATTATTTTTGTGGCCGTCAATAGGCTTAACAAATGTACGGCATATGCCTATTTCCTATAGTGATGTCCGCAACGTTCACCTAGTTCATTTTACATAGCTGTGAAATTGTCCTCTCTTAATATAAGAGCCCGAAACCGGTTGTGTGATAATAAAAGACCTCGGTGATCAAAGACGCGATTCCATGACCTCTCGGCTTCCAGGCACGTGCCTTAGCGCTAGACCAACAATCCCGACATCTGTATAGACAGCTCATCTATAGGCTCTGATGAAAGAATTTGCGAGTATCAAAGTATGTCACATATATGGCCATATTTTTTGACTGAATTGACTCAGAAGCTGAAATGTTTCACACCGCCAAGGAATACTACACCCGCATATGGTTTTCTTTGCCAAGTGGAATAGCTGCTGCTAGGGGTGGACCAACGCATTACTGACTTGCTCAATTTATAAAGCTCTTCCTCTTGAATAAATCATCGAATCTTTCTGAAACTGTAATTATTAGTTTGTCAGTAGATGTACATCACATCTACCTATTTCCATCCCACCCTGACAATTCCTTCATCGTGCGTCTTTCGTTTTCCTCTCTTTTTCCTTCTAAGAGTGTATACGACTACATCCTGATGCCTTCGTGTTGCAGGTTTGGTCGTTTGTCTAACATGTCGTACGATGAAACAATGCGTTTGATTATCAATGACATCCACAAATACCACCGTCAGTTGTTAACTGGGATGTTACAGTGAATTTATTGCTTTGCGAAAAACCTCTCTCTCTCCTCATAAGTTTTCTGAGTGACAATCGTTATCGAATACAAATTACTTTTGAGCTTTCCTTATAGACAATTCCGAATCGATTTCTATATTTGGTGTGCTGAATCTATTTCGGAGCTGTCTGGCAACATATCACGGCATGATCTAGAATAAAACCATTAGGTGATATTGTAGATGAACAATGTGACGTTCGTTGATTGGTGCATATTCATTGCAAATGTAATACCTTCTTCCACGTGTGTTTTCAGGGATCCTTGAATTATTGCACAAATATCAACACGACGGTAGTACCACAGTGTAATGCTTGGCATGACCCTATTGCAGGTTAAATATTCTTCTTTTCCTCCGCCCTCTGAACTGGTTTATCCAGACACTTACGCGCGGACCTACAGTTTAAAGTGAACTCGGCACCACGCTGCATGACGGCATTTTTCAGATTAAGCGATCATAGCCAGAAATGAATGCGGCAATAAATCATCAAAAATAACGTAGAATCGACCTGTGATCGAAACTCAAATATCGCTATTTGTATTCTGACACTTAGGCTCTGAGTCATGCAGACATCACCAAAGAAAACCAAAAAATTTAGCTATCATCATAACCATTGCATTAGTACCCACTTTTACAACGTAATTTCGCTATATCCAGAAAGCTGGTGAGTAGAATATATCATTTTTTACATCAATTCGCAGTTGTTATACCAATGTGGTAACTGACGGGACACTGAAGTACGCCGATCTCTTCGCCAAAACTCCTAAATTTCGAATCTTAAATAATTATGATCTCTTATCATATTTTTGTAGCAACACATATCTCTGTAGTGTTCTTCATTGAGAAGAGTTCGTGCTAGCCAGTCCTACACAACCAGCTTCATGTCAACATAATAACCGTAACCTACAACTTTTTTCACTTCCTTCACAACTGTTGTCCACCTTTCATGTCCTCCATCTGCCCAACGCGGCAATCAGATTTATATCCAGGGTGGTCCATTGATAGTGACCGGGCCAAATATCTCACGAAATAAGCATCAAACGAAAAACCTACAAAGAACGAAACTCGTCTAGCTTGAAGGGGGGAACCAGATAGCGCTATGGTTGGCCCGCTAGATGGCGCTGTCATATGTCAAACGGATGTCAACTGCGTTTTTTTTTAAATAGGAACCCCCATTTTTTATTACATATTCGTGTAGTACTTAAAGAAATATGACTGTTTTAGTTGGACTACTTTTTTGGCTTTGAGATAGATGGCGCTGTAATAGTCACAAACGTATAAGTACCTGGTATCACGTAACGCTCCGCCAGTGCGGACGGTATTTGTTTCGTGATACATTACCCATGTTGAAATGGAACGTTTACCAATTGCGGAAAAGGTCGATATCGTGTTGATGTATGGCTATTGTGATCAAAATGCCCAACGGGCGTGTGCTATGTATGCTGCTCGGTATCCTGGACGACATCATCCAAGTGTCCGGACCGTTCGCCGGATAGTAACGTTATTTAAGGAAACAGGAAGTGTTCAGCCACATGTGAAACGTCAACTACGACCTGCAACATATGATGATGCCCAAGTAGGTGTTTTAGCTGCTGTCGCGGCTAATCCGCACATCAGTAGCAGACAAACTGCGTGAGAATCGGGAATCTCAAAAACGTCGGTGTTGAGAATGCTACATCAACATCGATTGGAAGGATAATTGTCCCCCATTTTATCGATGGCAATCTAAATGGTGCATTGTATGCTCATTTCCTATGTAATGTTCTACCGATGTTACTACAAGATGTTTCACTACATGACAGAATGGCGATGTAATTCCAACATGATGGATGACCGGCACATAGCTCGCGTGCGACTGCAACGGTATTGAATAGCATATTTCATGACAGGTGGATTGGTCGTCGAAGCACGCACGTTCACCGGATCTGACGTCCCCAGATTTCTTTCTGTGGGGAAAGGTGCACGATATTTGCTATCGTGATTCACCGACAACGCCTGACAACATGGGTCAGCGCATTGTCAATGCATGTGCGAACATTACGGAAGGCGAACTAACGCTCTTGAGAGGAATGTCGTTACAAGTTGCATTGAGGTTGACGGACATCATTTTGAGCATTAATTGCATTAATGTGGTATTTACAGGTAATCTCGCTGCAGCAGCATGCGTTTTCAAAAAAAATGGCTCTGAGCACTATGGGACTTAACATCTATGGTCATCAGTCCCCTAGAACTTAGAAGTACTTAAACCTAACTAACCTAAGGACAGCACACAACACCCAGTCATCACGAGGCAGAGAAAATCCCTGACCCCGCCGGGAATCGCATGCGTTCTCAGAAATGATAAGTTCACAAAGGTACATGTATCACATTGGAACAACCGAAATAAAATGTTCAAACGTACCTTCGTTCTATATTTTAATTTAAAAAACCTACCTGCTACCAACTGTTCGTCTAAAATTGTGAGCCATATGTTTGTGACTATTACAACGCCATCTATCACAAAGCGAAAAAAGTGGTCCAATTAAAACATTCATATTTCTTTACGTACTAGACGAATATGTAATAAAAATGGGGATTCCTATTTAAAAACACGCAGTTGATATCCATTTGACCTATGGCAGCGCCATTTAGTGGGCCCACCATAGCGCCATCTGGTTTCCCCCTTCAAGCTAGACAAATTTCGTTCTTTGTAGATTTTGCGTTTGACGCTTATTAAGTGAGATATTTGGCCCCGTCACGATCAATGGACCACCCTGTATAAGTTCTAGATCATTTTTCGTGCCATGTAATGCAACCCTGCTACCTTCAGAAATTCAAAGTGTATATCATACAACATTTACAACAGCTTTCTTTAAATCTCCGAAATTTAAGATCTTTCCTGAGACCAGTATCGTCATTCGTCTGTATACAAGTCATGTTAGTATAATGCAATAACTACTTATTGAACTCATCCTCGGTAATAGTCACACCTGCAGCTCCTTACTTTTTTCGAATAGGGATTATCGCATTCTTCTTTAAACCTCTGGGTTTTTCGTCGCTCTCGTTATCTCGGACTCCAAATGGAATAGATTTGTCATGGGTGGTTTTGCCAAGGATCTCAGTCATTCTGGAGGTAATGTCGTCCACTCTAGGACATTGTTTTTTTGGACAGTACGGTGACGTAGGTTTTTAATTATGAGTGCTTGCAGCAATGGGCATGGGGAAGCGGCTGTATCAGGGAGGGAAAGAGGAATGTGATATTACAGATTTCTCGAATCTAAGAGAAGAGAAGGTGGCGTGACTCAGGAAAAGAAAGAGAAACATATCTGAGCGAATAGAGGAGCGTTGGCAAAGTTATCACGATACTTTTATTTGGGGAAGCACTATGAAGCACTTCAATTTCTTTCTTAGAAGTAGCAGGACACTTAATTGTGCGAACAGTGCAGGAGAGCTTCTTCCAGAGTTGGACAGCGACAGCTAAGCGTTTCAAAATATTTTAATTTCATGAACTGGCATCGGTAGGATACTAGGTAAGTGAGACCTCGTGTTTACATTGTGTTGGCACGAGAAGTGTTTAATATCTGAAGCGAGGTGCTGGGGTCTTGCGCACTGAGGAGCCGGTGAAGGACACATAGCGTGTAGCGGTCCAGTAACTTATCTGGTTGCAACCCGCCAACAGGGCGTATGAAGCACTGACATGGTCACATGGACGAGTGTTACAGATGTAACGAACACGGGTATTGATGGTTAGCTCAAACCGCCTTGTCTTCTCACTATTCGTGCCATGTTGAATTACATCACGTAGTGGAAGTTGGGTAGAACGACTCATTACACGAGCTTGCATTCCACGTCTTGTGGAAATATGTTCCGAAACTTTTTGAGGGCTTAGAGAGAAGCGAAAGTCCTCCGGCACATAGCGACTGTATCCTCTGCCCAATTTAAATGTTCATTCAGTGTTACCGCAAGTTCTTCATTGCTCTCTTGTACGATACTGGAAATAATTGGGAAGCAAATGATCGCAGAATTCTGAACTTGGTAGTTTCTTGTGAAATACTAACATTCTTTGCACATTTTTTGCATTAAATTTAAGCCCGAGACTTCTTGCGTACGTTACCACTAAAGAATTATAATTCACTTGGTCAGTCAGTATTTACATCTTCAGGTCTGACTCTTAGATAGAGCTGGGTGTCGTAGCCATAGAAATGATATGTACAGCAAGACGTACAATGAAAACAAAAATGAACCTAAGCCTGGCCCTTCCAGTGTTCCCTGGAGAACACACGGACAATAATTTGTTGGCTGTTTTTCGAGTAGCTTTTACACCATTTTAGCACACTACCAGATAAATTTAGCTGTCTTTTTTTTTCCTGAGCGGTTTGCCAAAGTTGGCAGTATGAAAAGCTTTCCTGACGTCTAGCAGTGACAACATTGTGGCCTCACGTTTGTCCAGGGCGTATTTCAGATCATTAGTTATCTTAAGTATTCCATTAAATTTTGTTCACGGTGATTGTTATAACACTTTCCTGACGAAGAAAATGCGTTTCTGGACAACAATGGACTGCAAGCGATCTACGGCAAGTAGAGTTCTAAGAAGCCACAACTGTGACCGAGACTAAACTGAAACCTCGCCAAACCCAAATCGCTTTTGAAGACACTTTCATCAGTGGTATATATTTAATCAACATACAGTATATGGCTGTGATTGTATTACAAACAAATAATCCCAGGATATACGGTACTACAGAGGGCGGAGGAACTTTTGCGCGTTGGCGGGCATGGGGCGCCAGGTGTATCTTCTGTGTCTGCCGCAGTCAACGTGTTGAGGCAGCGTGTGTGCTGTCTATGCATTTTTTCTGCGCGCCTCTTGGCATTTCATCTGTTCCTTTTGGTATTTAATTTTTTCTTAAACTTCTGTCCTGTTTTCCTCAGTATAAATTCTTTGGTGGGCAACGGCATCATTTGATGTGTTCATAAATTTTTACACTTATTACATATGTGACTGAAAATCTTTCTTCCGACATTTATGGAATACCGGAAAACCATTCATTTGCAAAATTTTCTACAAATTGTTGACTTCTTTCATTCACATTCCATTCTTCTTTTGCTGGAAGTTCTTAAGTTTGTTATCCATAATTTGAAAACTTTTTTGGAGCAAGCAATAACCCTCTAGATCTTTTTGTAGGTTAGTTAGGTTAGTGTTTTTTTTAACGTCCCGTCGACAACGAGGTCATTAGAGACGGAGCACAAGCTCGGGTTAGGTAAGGATGGGGAAGGAAATCGGCCGTGCCCTTTCAAAAGAACCATCCCGGCATTTGCCTGAATCGATTTAGGGAAATTACGGAAAACCTAAATCAGGATGGCTGGAGACGGAATTGAACCGTCGTCCTCCCGAATGCGTGTCCAGAGTGCATCTTTTTGTAGCTTTGATGAAAGTCTAGTAATTCTGGTTCAGTAGAGCTCGTTCTTCTGGAAGTGGCTATGAAGGGCCTGGATAGAACTTCCTAATATCTGCTGATAGCCATCTGTTTTTCCTGGTCATTTCTGCTCAAAATTCAGTTCAAACAATATAGAGAACTTAGGGGATTATAGTTCTGGATTATTTTCTGCAAAAACTTCAACAGAAACTTTCAAGAGTTATTTATCTTATCTTGACAAAGAATTCTTTGCAGACTTGTAGTTAGTGGGTCTTTTCCAAACCATATTTTATCCTTATCAATTGGACGAAATGAACAGAGTGTCCAAGACCTTTTACTGATAAATAACTATGTTCGGTGTCTACATTTGCAACCACATGATCAATATCAGATGCCGACGTTCCAATTACAAATATTACATTATTTACTTGTCGAAACTGTGTATGAGGTATATGAGTGTGCTGCTGACTTCATCTATAACAGTTGTGTTCATGTTTATGTCGCCACACAATGCTACCTCAAAGAATTTCAGTTAATTTGTTAAAACAAGGCAACGACACGTACAAAAAATTATTACTTATTAGGAAACGTCAAGTTAAACATGTTTATAATTACTGACAGTGATGGCTGTATGTCTTACTTCAAGTTACACTTTTTGTGTTCATCCGCTCTCCACCATTTATTGTTAGAAGTGAACTGCCTCTAATAGAACCACATATTTAATATGCGAGAAAAATAGGGCGGACATTGAAAAAATCTCAGATATGCGGACAAAAACTAAAAGAATGTGCAATAACGCTAATGACATAGTATATATTTCACATTCCATTTAGTATATGTATGGCACACTTTAAAGATGTTAGGGATAATGTGACGAGAGCTATAACTCTTACTAACGACACTTTAGTAATGCTTCTCACAACTCTCGCTAATTTGATTTTCCTACATATTCATCAGTGGTCTCTGTAAGTTTAGAACTATCTAGCGTCCTTCATCGGTACCAACATTAATTCATGCATAGCGTTTGAGGGTTGTGTGACACCAACACATCATTAGATTACTGTTGGCAGCGCAGAACCTTCAAATGCTGCGCATGGTTAGCTTCACAGAACCGCCAATGTGATGCGATTCCCGTTACAAGTTCAGCTGCTTCGGCCTTCTCGAAGACATACTCCACTACGTAGATGATGGTAAGTTTTGGCATTATAGTGGTCCACTGTCACATTTGAGTACTCCCAGCCGGCCTCTGTGGCCGAGGGGTTCTAGGCGCTTCAGTCCGGAACCGCGCTGCTGTTACGGTCGCAGGTTCGAATCCTGCCTCGGGCACGGATGTGTGTGATTTCCTTAGGTTAGTTAGGTTTAGGTAGTTCTAAGTCTAGGGGACTGATGACCACAGATGTAAAGTCCCATAGTGCTTAGAGCCATTTGAACCATTTTTGATGTTAAGTCCCACAGTGCTTAGTGCCATTTTTGAGTACTCCCAAACCTAGATACAGCAGGGTTAAAACAGCTGCCCAAATTGATATCCTTAATGAGGCTGCTTTCATGCTCTGTCACGTGCTGGTAACGCTTTTACACTCGAGTATGTGATGCCTCCTTGACCTCTGCAGCGATCTGACGCTGTCCATGTCCCTCATATACGGTGCCAAGCCTGGTTATAACGTTAAACACAAACAGTACCAATGCCCTGTAGTAACCTACAGACGTGTCACAGAGAATTTCATCTCTTATGGTTTACATAAGCCCCCGTTGGTGGATGAAGTTACATTGACATCCGACCACGTCTTCTCGGTGCTTCACTTTCTTTTGTCAGGTGGTTTGTAAAACTCCTGCAGTGGAACAAATACAAAATGAATGAGGGAAGAAAGAGTGTCAGCACTGAGGATGACGACGATTGTGTTTGTAATGGCGATGACAATGGACTGCAAGCAATCTACAGGAAGTAGAACTGTAAGAAGCCACAACTATGAACAAGGGTAAATCATCTCGCCAACCCAACATCGCATTAACAGGCACGTTCATCGATAGTCTATGTTTCATGAACAAGCCGCGAGTGAGTTAGTGTATTAGAAACATTTAATCCGATGATAGATTGTACTAAACCGCGCGGAGGGGTTCTTTACAGCCCGCAGGCATATGGCGTCAGGCGAGAGGCTGTTCATCTGTATCTACTGGTTCTTCATTTTTTTAATTATTGTGCTGATTTCCTTACTTCCAATTCTTTGGTTGGAAAAAGTGTATTTGAACTTGTTTACAAGGTTTGACAACAGCTACACTCGTTCCTAGATATGATCTCATTTGTATGCAGTATTGGGAAAATATTCGTTCGCAAAATTTTCTAGACTTCTAATGAAATTTTTCCATTGACATTTCCATCTTATTTAGCTGTAAGATTTTATGTTTCGGTTGCTCGTCATTTGAAAACTTCCTTAGAGCTAGCAGTACGTTCCTTGAACGTCTTGTTGTCTTGAAGAATCTCTAGTAATTTTGGCTCATATGTGCTCTTTTCTGGGAAAATGGTATGTAAGACTCTGGGTACAACATTCTAATATCTGACGATGTCCATTTGTTTCTACTGGACATTTCTTCTCAAGTGGGTACATGTGGGAAATTTCAGCTCAAAAGTCAATTGAAACAATGTAGAAAACTTTGAAGGTTTCAGATCAATTTTCGGTATACACTTCAACAGTGCCTTTCTTTGTTTTATTATCTTATCTTCTGAAAAGTCTTTTTTGTAGACTTTCAGTGTGGAGGGCTTTTCCAAACAATACCCTTATCATTAGGAATGATCAGAGGGTCCAACAGCTTTTATAACTGCATAACCATGTTCCCGGTTTATATATGTAACCATAACTTCGACCACTGATACTGAATTTTCAGTTACCTTTGTTGCATTGTTTATCAAGTGTGACTTGCCAAAGTTTCACGACATTTCAGTGTGTGCTACAGCATTCATCTGTGATATTTTTGTTTGTTTTTATGTTTCCACGTAATATTATATTACTTTTGCAATTTGAGACTTTCTCGAGAATTTCAGTTATTTTACTAAAAAAACGTCGATACATACCAAAAGAATAAATTTTTATTTCAGAATGTCAATTTGTTCAATGAAATTTTAACTATTAATAGTTATGAGGTTACAGCTAACTTCCAACTAAGTTTTTCTGGATGCATCTGCTGTTCATCATTTCTTATTGCAAGTAAACTGCATTTAAAAGGAACACCTATTATTTAATACACGAGAAAAACAATGTTATTGGGTGCATATTGACAAAACTTCAGATACACGGAGAGGAAGTAAATAATGTGTACTAACACTAATGACCTAGTATTTATTTTCACTGCTATAACTTTGGTGTTGCTTCTCCGTACAGATCTAGCTAATTTTGTGTCGGTAATAATCTCCTTCGGTGGCCTCCCCAAATTTGTAATTATCTCGAGACCTTTTATTGGTACAAACATGAATTAAAGGTTCAAATGGCTCTGAGCACTATGGGACTTAACATCTGAGGTCATCAGTCCCCCATGAATTAACGTATAACTGCATTAAATCACTGTTGGCGCCGCTGGGTCGTCATTTGCTGCGTATTCTTAGCAGCAAATAACAGTCAATGTGAGTCGATTCCTGTCAAAAAACTGCCACCGCTCTTCTCCAAGACGTCATGCAGATGGTAAGTTTTGATGTTTTAGTGGGCCCTGTCACATTTGTGTGCCTCGCAAATCCGCATACTGCACGGTTCGCCCAGCTGGCCAAATTGAGATCGATAATGAGGGAAGTCCAGAATGAGATTTTCACTCTGCAGCGAAGTGTGCGCTGATATGAAACTTCCAAAGAGATTAAAACTATGTGCCAGACCGAGACTCGAACTCGGGACCTTTGCCTTTCACGTGCAAGTGCTCTAACAACTTTTTTTTTTTTTTTTCGTCAATTTTTTTTTTTTTTTAACTGAGGCGGAACGTGGGGACCAGCCCGGTATTCACCTATCGGGATGTGGGAAACCGCCAAAAAATCACATCCAGGCTGGCTGGCACAGCGGCCCTCGTCGTTAATCCGCCGGGCGAATTCGATCCGGGGCCGGCGCACCTACCCGAGTCCTGGTAGCAGCGCGTTAGCCCTCTTTTTTTTTTTTTTTTTTTTTTCGGGACTCGAACCCCGGATCTCCTGCTTACATGGCAGATGCTCTATCCATTTTTTTTTTTTTTTTTTGGTAGGTCAGGGGGCAGAGTGGGCAGGGGTCGTACTTGGAGGCCTGGCCACGGTGTCCCCGTCCCCTGATAGGATAAGGGAGAGGCAGCAGGAAGGAAACATTGATATTGTAATTTTTTTTTGTTTTTTTTTTAGTAACAATAATATTTTATTTATTCATTTAATTTTTAATGTCCCAAAAGAAAAATCATATATAAAAAGGAAGGGAAATAAATATAGGGCCGAAGTGACATCCTCGTCACCTCACTGGGAGTAAATCCTATCCCTCGATCCAACGTAAACCTGGGACTCCCCACCGCTCCGGGGGGTTATGAAACATGCTGCCTAGAAAGTTCGCAAAATGCGTTTTATATTTAGAGTGGCGTCTGATGATTTCGTGTTGTTCTAGTAGATAATGCCAATAGTCCATGACCGATATCAAGGTCCGCGAGAGCACGTAGTGTGATGCGTGTCCTCCAATCCATCGGATTGCCGATGTTTTGTGTGAGGGGAAAAATACAGGGTCAGGGAAAAATAAAGCGTCCGTCGTGATCGTGGTTTCGTCGGTGCGTCGGAGGAGGGCCATGATGCGTTGCGTCAGCCGCCAAACATCCTTTGCCTCACCGCACTGCAGAGAATGTTCGTCGGTGTCCTGCATGCCACATATAAGGCAGAGCGGGGAATCTACCATGCGAATGTCGTACAATCGTTGGCGGTTGACTGTCTTGCGGTTGATTAGTGTATACCATGACGATCGCGCTGCTGTGGTGAGGAGAGGTGTGTGGACAGCTCGCCAAATCTGTCGCCAGTTTCGCGTTGGGTATTTAAGTTCGACAACATTGCTGCCATGATGACGCCGCAAGTATCGATATATCTCACGGGTAGTGGGGATTATGGTAGAAGGTATCTATAACTGAACATAACTAAAATCAACAAAAAATCGCGCGACGTGAGAAAACGAGGGCGAGATGGTGCCTACTGCTACCGGTGGTTCAAAGGACGTGGGGAGAAGCACATCCAGGATGGCCGACGTGATGGCGTGTTGCCGCTGGTTCCAAGTTCGTAGCGTCGCTCGCAGGTATAGAGCTAGAGCCTTGTTCCGCACATCCGTGAGGTTAAGTCCTCCAGAGTGGTATGGGAGAGTTAAAGTCTCGTATTTGATCTTAAACAACATTCCTTGGCTGACATAGTATCCAAAGGCCGCCATTAATCTGTCAGCGAGACCATGTGGCATTGGCAGTACCTGTGCCAAGTGCGGCAGTCGCGAGGCCAGGTGAACATTAGTGTAGTCCACCCTTTGGAGCAGGTCGTGCGTTCGGAGTGAATTGTTGCGTATGTGCAGTCGGACGTTCTGGAGGAGACGTCGATAGCTAGCCGCCGCTGATTGCCGTAGCGATCGGGTGAACAAGACACCTAAGCATCGCAAGATGTCCACCGTCGTAAACGGACTTCGCAGAGCGTCCAGCCCTCGACCGATGTGCATGATCTTGGTTTTATTCATGTTGACCCTGCTTCCCGCAGCTACCCCGTACGTAGTAAGAAGGGTAACCACCTGACTTACTTCGTTCTCCGACCGGACGAGTATCATCAAGTCGTCGGCATATGCACGACACGTGAAGGAGCTCGCACGGAGTCGGACGCCTGTTAGAGTCCGTCTAAGAGTCTGCATCAATGGTTCGAGCGCAATTGTAAACAGTATCATCGACAAGGGACATCCTTGCCTAACTGAGCTGCGAACAGGAATCGTTCCTACCTCCCTGCCATTGACTCTCACCGTCGAAGAAGCGCCGCGAAGGAGGCGCATGAGGACGGTAATAAAATCCTGTGGTATCGCCATGCGTCGCATGGTCGAGTCAAGGAAATCATGGTTGATCCTGTCAAAGGCACGATCAAAATCCACCGATACGAACGCCGCTCGCATACGACAAGCGTCCGTCAGGGAAATTACGTCACGGTATTCGCCGAGGATAGAATGTATGTTGCTCCGAACCCCTAGACAAGCCTGGTCTGGTGGTATTGTTTTGGATATTACAATCCTGAGCCTTGCCGCCAACATTCGAGCAAATATCTTATAGTCAGTATTGAGCATCGTGAGCGGTCTAAATTGATGGGCGCTGTCACTCGCTGTCGATTTCGGTATTGGTATAAGCAGTCCCGCCATGAACTGCGACGGAACATCCGTGTCAGGGCTCAATAACTCGTTATACATCAATACCAACTGAGACATCATTAAATCCGCAAATGCGCGGTAAAATTCGAGTGTCAACCCATCTGGCCCAGGGGATTTATGCACCGCACCCTTCGCGAGTGCGCCCCGGGTGTCATCTTCCGTTAGGGGTGCCAATAGCACCTCTGCATCCGGACCATCCACCTCCGTTTGCATCTGTCGCAAAATTTCTTCTTCTGTCCGATTGTCCGTCGGCGTCCCAGTGAAAAGGAGGCGGTAATGCTCCAGAAACTCAGCAGCAATGGCCTGTTGTGACGTCAAGGGCCGACCATCGTCATCATGGAGGACTGTGATTAGGGATCGGCGATTACGCGCATGTCCCTTGGACACATGATGCATGCCAATACGTTCTCCATCGACGTTGTCCAAGCACCGAGCACGGATCGAAAGTCCCTCCAGTCGACGTCTCGTGATTGATAAAATGCAGGCCTGAATGCGATGGACTTCCGCTTGACGTTCGGGCGATGGGGCCCTGGAGGACAGGTCGCGGAGCACCATGTAGTAATAGTCAAGTGTATCTCGGAGCCATTTTGCTTTTTCCTTGCCATACGTTATGAGAGCTCTTCGTATCGCCGGTTTTGCGCACTGCAGCCACCACGAAAGAACCGTACGGTGCAGCGGCAGACGGCGAGTGCAAGTCTGCCATGTTTCTTCGATCCGCTGGCGACATTCGAGATCCACCAATAAGGAGGAATTAAGTTTCCAGGAACTACGACTCCGCCAGACCCGCTGCCGTGGGAGGGTTAACGTGCATAAATACGCAAGGTGATCCGTAAAAGCTGTGGGCCAACGTTCAGCAGCCAACACGTGATCTCTTAGTCCGTCAGAAACGTAAATCTGATCCAGCCTGCTCGCCGAGTGGCTAGTAAAATACGTGTAGCCCTCTCGCTGCCCATGGATCTTTTCCCACGTGTCCATAAGGGCCATGTCCCGGCAGATCGTGTTCAATGCGTGGCAGGAGCTGAAATTAGGAGTTTGATCCTTCGGTGTGAGTACACAGTTAAAATCCCCCCCTACCAAGATGTGATCATACCTCCCATGGAATAGGGGGGCAATCTCCTCCGAGTAGAATCGTGCACGCGCCTGTCGATTGTCAGATCCGGAGGGTGCATAGATGTTGACGATACGAATGCCGTTCACGGTCATAGCCAAACCCCGAGCCGAAGGAAGGTAATCGAGGTCACACATCGGAATCCCTTCCCGGACTAGTATCGCTGTGCCACGTCCTCCATCTGGAGTCGGCGCTAGATAAGTGTTGTATCCATGCACGTCGGGAAAAGCAGCATTGAAGGTTTCCTGCATCAGCAAAATATCAACGTCTGTGGCGTAAATCATGTCCCGGAGAAGTTGCATCTTTGCAAGCGAACGTGCGGTGTTAATGTTCACTGTGCCCACCTTATATGCTTGGTTCGTTGTCGTTGTCATGCTCGTGTCATGTCATTGAGAACTCCAAGGGCTTTAGTCCACTATTCGTTCTCAGAGGGGTGCCCACCAACGGGCTGCCCTCCTTCGTTGACGTTCCGTGGTGTGCATCCTGTAGGTGAGTGGTCATCATTTGGGGGTGGCAATTCCTGTAGGTCTTCGACTGGTTCCGCCCAGTCGCAGTGGTCATCCATCCGAGAAACGTCCTCTGATGTAGTTCGACGTGGCTGCCGGGACATTGGTGTCCCTGACTCCTTCGTCGGCAGCGCTGGGTCAGTCGGTGTCAATGAAGAGGGACCATCTAAAAGGCAGGACATCCGGTCACCATCGGACGGAATCCTGTCAGCGTCCTCTGAAGACACGTGTTCTGTGTCAGACAGTTCTTCGGCTACGATACCTTCCGTGTCCCCTAGGCTAGGGGGGGACGTGTCACCCGAACTATGGCGACGCTTTTTGCGACGCTTCGGCGATCGCTGTTTGCGTGCCCTGCCCTCTGCTGCCTCACTGTGTTCGTCGGTCGTTCGCTGGTCCGTTGCCGGCGCCACCGTCTGGACATCCACGTCCACGTCTCTTGCTACATGTGAGTTTTCGGAAGGTTCCTCCCTCAACTGTCGTGACATGGGTGCAGGGACATTCTCCGAGTCACCTCCATGCTCCCGTAACTCGGTCTGCTCTTGCATAAACACGTCCTTGTCACGCTCCGAACTTGGCAACACCTCCCGGCGGGCCACCGACACGTACGTCATCGGCAGTTGCGTGGGAACTTCTCGCTGTGACGCTTCTCCACGTGGCAGTTGCACGACGCGGCGTTGTATGCACTCCGAGCGGATATGTCCTTCTCCACCACAGCCAGAACAGGTGAGTGGCTGGCCATCGTAGATCACAATAGCTCGACATCCGCCAATGTATAAATAAGACGGGATATGTTTAGTAAGGACGATCCGCACCTGTCGCACGCCGTTTAGCACAGGATAGGTATTAAAACTAGCCCAGCGTTCAGGCGTATGACTAAGTACCGTTCCATATGGTCGCAGCGATTCAGTAACCATCGATTCTGGCACCTCAAACGGCAACTCAAAGATCCGAATGACCCTCACACCCAATCCTGAAGGAGCTACTGTTACTTCGCTGATATGGCCATCAGAGTGTCGAAATTTAAAGCCTCTTTGAGCAGCGGAGAGAGTTCTTTCACACGCAGCTTCATCGGTCATCTTTACGTACATTGTACTGCTTACAATGGACAGGTGTATTCCAATTATGTCTGCAGCAGGTAGACGAACTTCTTCCCTCAAAAAACGCTCTATTTCGAAAGCTTTGGGTCTGGCAAATTCGTTGTCGAACGTAAATTGGAGCGTAGTCTTTCGAAAATTGTGTGCCATGGCGATCGAGTCAGACAACACCACGCGCGAGTACCGGCGGTGTAAACACTTCCTCGTTCACGCGCGCCCGCGGCCGGGACAGCAGGTCCGTGCCGCGCCACTGCCTAAAGCAGACTGCCTCACCAACTGAGCTACCCAAGCACGACTCACGCCCAGTTCCCACAGCTTTACTTCTGTGAGTACCTCGTCTCCTACCTTCCAAACATTACAGAAGCTCTCCTGCGAACCTTGCAGAACTAGCACATTCTCATTCTGGAAACATCCCCCAGGCTGTGGCTAAGCCATGTCTCCGCAATATCCTTTCTTTCAGGAGTGCTGGTTCTGCAAGGTTCACAGGAGGGCTTCGGTAAAGTTTGGAATGTAGGAGACGAGGTACTGCAAGAAGTAAGGCTGTGTGGACGGGCAGTGAGTCGTGCTTGGGTAGCTCAGTTGGTAGAGCACTTGCCCGCGAAAGGCAAAGGTCCCGAGTTCGAGTCTCGGTCCGGCACACCGTTTTAATCTGCCAGGAAGTTTCAATGAGGGAAGTACTTCTGTTTTTGTCAGTCAGTGTACTTCCGAATTTTTATGCAAAAATTCTTAAAATATTTTTGAATAAAACGAACTTTATTAACAGTCTACATGATTATTCTTCATATCTACTTATTTATTTCTCAACATAGTCACCCCGGCG
Source organism: Schistocerca serialis cubense (assembly GCF_023864345.2). Classification (NCBI taxonomy): domain Eukaryota; kingdom Metazoa; phylum Arthropoda; class Insecta; order Orthoptera; family Acrididae; genus Schistocerca; species Schistocerca serialis. Next base: position 689,215,274 of record NC_064640.1, on the reverse strand, counting down.
ACGAACAAATTTCTTCGAACGAGAGACCCATTGGTTGATACCGTCACTGTAGAAAGTTTTACTTTGATGACGGAGCCACAAACTCAACTCTGCTTGCACCGCTTCATTACTATCAAACTAAAGTCATTGAAGGTTTTCTATAAGGTCTGAAAACAGATGAAAATAATATGAGGCCACGTCAGGACTCTAAGAAGGATGGTCGATGACAGTCAAACCAAGGCGTCGAATTGTTGCAGATGTCGCAGCGCTCGTGTGTGGACTGGCACTGCCGTGCTGAGGGAGAGGTTGGTCCATATGTGGACGAACTCTTCGAATTAGAGCTTTCAGTTTTCTGGGGGGCTCTCACTCATCGACATCGTTACACACCGACACGTTACACAATAAAGTTCGGAGCCCTCTAGCGCCAGACGGCTGCTGCTTGCGTCAGTGAAGCGTGAAGATCTATCGAGTAATATGAGTTATATGTAATTGCTCAGCCAATAATGAGAAGAAAATAAAAATTTCGGAGCATTGCTTTTCAGCACGACCTCATATTTGCAAATACCAGTTTCTCATCTCTAGCTGTGGACCAAATGCACTCGTGCGTTATGGCTGACGGGAGCAAGAGCTCTCATTCGTGTTAAATTATCTAATGGCTCACACTCCTGTGTCTAGATGTATGTAGTATGTTACAGATATAAACATTCGATATGAGGTTATTTCACTTCTACATCTACATCTACATGTTTCACAAGCCACCGTACGTTTCGAAGCGAAGGGTATCCCCAGCCACTACTAGTCATTTCCTTTCCTGTTCCACTTGCAAATAAAGCTAGGAAAAACGTCTTTATGCTTCCTTATGAACCCTAATTTCTCTTATCTTATCTTCGTGGCCCTCACACTAAATGTGTGTTGGTGGCAAGAGAATCGTTCCGCAGTCAGCTTCAGATGTCGATTTTCCTCGAAAAGAACGTCACCTTCCCTCCAGGGATTCCAATTTCATTTCTCCTTAATACTTGCTTGTTGTTCCAACCAATAACAAATGTAGCTGGCCGCTTCTGTACTGAGTCAATGTCTTCCTTTAATCATATCTGGTATGTATCCCAAACACTCAAGCAGTGCTCAAGAATAGGTCGCACTAGCTTCCTATACGTGGTCTCCTTTACAGATGAACCACATTCTACCAGAATTCTCCTAACAAACTGAAGTCGACCATTCGCCTTCAGTATCACAGTCCTCATGTGCACGTTCCATCTCATATAGTTTCGCAACGTTACACTCAGATATTTGAACTACGTAAAAGTGTCAACCAGCGCTCGACTAATGCTCTGTGCTAACATTACAGGTAGTTTTTCCTACTCATCTACATTAACACACATTTTTCTACATTTAGAGCGAAATGTCCTCTAACGAGGAGTTTTGTGCTGTGGGTAGACTATGGAGTGTTTGTGCGACCCTCTTGTTTGAATGATTTCTTAAAAGCGAAATTTAAAACTACAGCTCTCCTTTTGCTACCTTCTGTTACCGCATCAGGCTGGTCAACGAGCGACTGAATAGAGGCATTCAACCCGCCTACCGATTTTACGTTGGGCCAGAGTTTTCTCTGCAAGATATTTTGCTAAGTTATGACGGGGGTAGTAGTTGTATGCTTCGTGCATCGATGTCGACTTACGCACGAATCTCTACTTACTTTTGCCTGTCGTTGATTGCGCATTTTATTTTGAACCGAGAATGTAATGATGTCAGCTACCTCAGAAACTTTTGAATTTTGTTATTAAACTACGATGGTTCTTTTCCGTCCTTAATCCACTTACACCCTGCTTCTTACTTCTCCAGAGTGCAAGAGGATCGCCGTCTTCACCACTCCTGCCAGCTGCGCTTATAAATTGAGGATAGCCTAAGAACACAAGAGATAGGCGTCATTGGTGCCGACTTGAGCCACAGCTTGAAGACTCTGTACCTTACACGTTCATAGCTTCATGTCGGGTGAGGTTCCCAGACAGACATACCGAGTGCACACTGGCTTTCCTTCCGGTTCCAAACCCTACTTTCCTAAGGGGCTCCATAACGCGTGTAAAAAAGGAGCTTCCTACAATTCAGTTCAATTCATTTTATTGCCACGAATTTTTGACTTGTTATCTGGAAACTATTCCAGCACTCCTTGGAGAACATGTTTCCAGGTTGATTAGTCGTCGCAACAGTCAATATTTTGCTGTCTGCTTTACGAGTAGCTTCCGAACCATTTTAGAGCACAACACATTGACAAAAGTTTAGATAATCCGACAGGAAGTAAACAATGCGTACTAAACTATCGCCCTAATATATATTTTCACTGCTATAACTTTGGTGTTACTTCTGTTTACAAATCTCTCTAATTTCATTTCAGTCGTACGTATTCCTCAATGGCTTCTCTTCATTCGTAGTTATCTCAACATCTTCTGTTCAGTACAAACATGAATTCATGCATTGCGTTTGATGGTCGTGCGGCACCAATATTAAATTACTGTTGCCGCCGCTGGGCCGTCATTCACTGTGCATGCTTAGCAGCAAAGAACCGTCAATGTGATCCAATTCCTATAACAAACTGCCGCCGCTCTTCACCAAGACGTCATGCAGCAGACAGATGATGGTAAGTTTTGATATTATAGTGTGCCACTGTCACATTTGAGTGACCCCAAATCTGGATATTGCACAGTTCAGCCAGCTGGCCAAATTAAGATCGATAACCAGGGCTGTTGCAAACACTGTCAGGTGCTGCTAACGCTTTTACACACGTGTATGTAGCATCTCCATGTCCTTCGCACCGATCACTCAACATCTGAAACTGTTCGCTCCTCAGGCCCCTCGCACGAGGGGGTGCTCACAAAAATGTGGAATTATTTTTTAAAAGCTATATATTTTCAAACTTTTTACAAAACAACCTCAATACATTTCTCCCACCGGTGCTTCCACCGTTCGAAACGTTTTTTTAGTTATCTTTAGAAACTGCTGACAGCTCCTTCCTCGTTTTTTTCTTGACTTCTTCGGTGTCGTCAAATCCATGTCGCTTCATGCCCGTTTTCATGAATTAAGAAAAAGTCGCACGGTGCCAAGTCAGGCGGAAAAGATGCGTGGGGCAGCGGAACCATGGCATTTTTAGCCAAAAACTGTCTAACAGAGACGGCTGTGTGTGGAGGTGCGTTGCCGCGGTGGAAGAACAAGTTCCCTCTCTACCACAAATCGGGTCATTTTGACGCACAAGATAACCAACTAATCTCTGACTGTGGATCAATTATCTGTCGACGGTCTGTGAGCACAAGCTCTCGAATTTATTTAATATTTTAGTCGATTCGGGGAGTTGAGGGACGTCCACAGTTATATTTGCCACACGTCGACATGTCGCCATTTTTAAATCCAGCAAATCACTCGTACGCTTGAGTTTTTCTCCAGGCGTCGTCTTGGTAAACTGTTTTCATTTTTAAAACAGTTTCTGTAGCATTTTTACCGAGTAGAAAACGAAATTTCACAGCTGCACATTCTTCACTTAAATTTGTCATCTCAAAAAACCAAACAAGAATAAAACAGCGCTAGTCAAAAGAATCACTGCAGATGAACGGGACAAGCCAGGTCGACAACACAGGCTGCACTGAACTGGCAATGAGTTGCGCTACAAACGCCTAGCGGCAGAAATGCGTACTACACAAGTTCCACCCACGGCAATGCTATTCCGGTCTCTTTTTATCTAATACACTCAGGCAGCCTGTGTACCTGCCACAGAGAGCTACACCTCTAATAATTTACGCACAGGTCGATTGTGTACATTTACGAAGTTACGTTCATATTCAACGACGTGTTATGTATGTTTGACATTTTTTGTCAGGCATGTGCGAGAAGGTGCTGAAAAGTAATGTTTCCGAATTTTTTATGTGAAAACTCTCAAAGCTTTTTACATAAAACAAACGTTATTAACATTCTACATGATTGTTCCTCATGTCTACATATTTATTTCTCAACATAGCTACCCTGGCGAAGAAGACATCACGATGATCATTGTTACAATTGCATCGTCTTCTCAAGAAGTGACAGCGACTTGCTTTTCTTTATACAGATTACTGAAATGATGAGACTACTTCATGTACGGATGACGACGATTTGGTGCTACACAGACATTAGTCAGTATTGTTCCGGTAACATAATCGTTGCGTACTGTGTATGGTATATTTAAGATTGCGTCCACCAATTGCGTGAGTGATCAAATACGTCAACAAATCAACCACAATTGCTGTTGAAGATATTCGTTTTTCTAGGAGCTGGGTGAGTGCAACCACTTAAGCTAAGTGAATTGTAATGATTCATGCATGGAGTGTGATGGTTGTGTGAAGGCAATATGTTATTAAATTACTGTTGTCGTCACGCTATCGTCACACACCGTGCATGTAGTTCTCACATCGTGAGGTGGTCATCGTCATTAACCAGCTGCCATCGCAGTTTCCAAGAATCCAGGTAACGAAGTGATGTTGATCAAGTGGTGTAATCGTCACGTTTCCAAATTACTCTTTCCTTTACAGGCTCATCTCTCACAACACATGGTTACTTCAGCACTTGACTCATTGTCATTTATTGTCCATCAGCAACCTAGAGGCAGCCGGCTGGTGTGGCCGTGCGGTTCTAGGCGCTTCAGTCTGGAACCGCGTGACCGCTACGGTCGCAGGTTCGAATCTTGCCTCGGGCATGGATGTGTGTGATGTCCTTAGGTTAGTTAGGTTTAAGTAGTTCTAAGTTCTAAGGGACTGATGACCTGAGATGTTAAGTCCCATAGTGCTCAGAGCCATTTCAACCATTTTGAACCAACCTAGAGGCCAGAGCAGTTACGTAGTACCAGTTACTGAAACGTAGGTGATCACATCGTGATATCCACACGCAAATTAATTACTCCTTGTGTTACATGATCATCACTCAACCCACACGGTCATGAGCGGAAATCGATTCTCCAGTGTGATGTCAACACAGACTCTCTGATCTGCGTTCTGGCAGCAAACCTGGCCGACCACAGGGCGATCAGAAGTGCTGTGGCCGCCCACATCGTCGATGCGCCGCCGTCACGTGAAAAGGTGCCTTCCGATGCCAGGGCGAGGGCCATGTCGCGAAGTATTGCCGCAACGCGGCGCGGTGTTTCAAGTGCTCAGGCGAGCATGACAACCGCGCCTGCGACCGCGGTAGCAACGTTCTGCCGACTTGCGTCCGGTGTGGAGGCTCGCTCGTCGCCAGCTGGCGCGGTTGCCCGGCTTTCTCAAACCGCAACCGTGACGAAGGCGGCGAGGCGGCCGCGGCCGCACCGACGCAGCGGAAGAACGGAAGACGACGTCGGAAACGACGTAGGGCGCAGACCAGCCCGGTGCAGCTGAGGGACGACGCGGTAGCAGCTCCACCTGCCAGGGGCGGGGACGACCACCCGGAAACGGGCAGTCGGGATGCAGCTCACGCCCCCGAGATGAACTGTGGCCTCGAACTCGGCACCGCCGTGAAGGAGGCCACTACAGCCTTTAAAGCCGTCATGGCGGCACAGAGGGCTGCCTTCGCAGCCGCCGTGGCTACAGAGAAGGAAGAGGCCTTGAGGCAACTGCGTGCAGTATTCGCCCGAGGCCTCCCTGCAGCAGTACCTGCGAACACTCCTGCGACCTCGCAGAAGGACGTTAGTGCGCCTGCCTCAGCGGCTGCCGCACCAACACCGCAGGCGAAAGGTGCAAAGAAGACAACCGCCTCACCAGCGGTATCGGCGACGACACCGACCGCCGCGGGGGCGGCCCCCGCAAGGGGCCGATAAGTCAAAGAGGCAGCGTTCATCACGCAAACGCGAGCGAACGGCCTGCATTTCTCCGACGCTGAAGCGGCGCAGCTCTCTGAACAAGCGGAGCTGATCGAAGCTCAGGTGCAGAAGAGCTGCGCCGTGCAGTAGACTAGGACGTCGACGGCAGCCGTCCGCCGCCGTTCTGCGCCACCGTGATGAAGCCGTACCAAGTCACTGACAACACAGCGCAGTAAAGGGCGTAATAGCAACGCATGCGTTGCCGCACTGAATTCCTTTGTTACAGGGAGGAAGCCACTGCAGCACGCGCAGGAGACTCCACACGAGCCCAGCCGCAGCACCCGAACTGACCCAGTTTAACGAACACGCAGCAACATAGGTAACGATGCACGATACCTTACACTAACTTTAACTCATCTTGCATGCTCTGTCGCAACTAGCAAGTCGCTACTGCCCTTACTACCCGTCCTACTGTCGCAGAGGTTTATTCCCTTGGCACTTACCTTGACACTTATTCTCCTCTGCCCTTACAACCGCTACTTCGATCGTTTTCGACCACTCCTACCTCCTGATGGACCATATAAATGAGTAATCTTACCCAGACGCATGGATAACATCACAGACCGCATCCTGTGACTCCTGATTCAAAAACTAACATGTTGTACGGAGGTGACAGTAGAACTTTTGGTTTGGTCACCACATTGGTGTGTGCGTGGAGGGGCCCCATCCGATTTAAAAAAAAAAAAAAAAAAAAAGCATCTTCGGCTTACGGAAGCTGCTGGGCTTCCCGGTTACGAACCGCCATGGACCTCCAGTCCCAGTGCTTCAAGTACCAGGGCGAGGGCCATGTCGCGAAGTATTGCCATAAAGTGTTCCGGTGAGCACGACAGCCGTGCCTGTGACCGCGGAACAGAAGCTACGCCGACTTGCGCCCGGTGTGGCGGCCCGCACTTCGCCAGCTGTCGCGGCTGCCGGGCTTTTTCAAGCCGTAGTCGCCCCGATGGTGGCGAGGCGGCCGCGGCCGCACCGACGCAGCGGAAGGGACGACGACGTCGGCGATAACGACTGGCGCAGACCAACCCGGCTCAACTGAGGGACAGCGCAGAGGCAGCTCCGGAGGCGGACGCTCGGGATGCAGCTCGGGCCGCGGAGGAGAGCAGCGGCGTCGACTTCAGCACCGCCGTGGAGGAGGCCACAGCAGCCCTCAAAGCCGTCATGGCGACAGAGAGGGCTGCCTTCGCAGCCGCCGTGGCTGCAGAGAAGGAGGAGGCCTTGAGATACCTGCGTGCAGTCCTTGCCCGAGGCCTCCGACCAGCAGAAGGGGTTCGAACCCCTACGAACGCTTCTGCAAATTCACAAAAGGGCGTTCGGGTGCCTGCTCCGCCACCCGTCCCAGCAATGCCGCAGGGGAAGGGTGCAAAGAAGACAACCGCCGCCCCGACGGTATCGGCGGCGACGCCGACCGCCGTGGGGGCAGCCACCGCAAGGGACCGAGAAGTCAAAAGGGCAGCCTACATCGCGCATGCGCGAGAGAACGGCCTGCAGCTCTCCGACGACACTACGAGACAGTACGCCGAGCAAATTATTGCGTAATTCAGTTTTCGAGAAAACGAAAGAACATTCGAGAAAGCGTCTGTTACGTCAGATTGAGTCATAGTGCTCAAGAACGATTCTAAAAGTTCATAGGATGGTGGAGATGTGTACAGCACGTCCATTGTCGACCAGTTTTAATATTCCGTACTACATTCCTGCTTGTCGTTAATGGAGTTTCTTTGAATGCTGCAGTTGAAAAAGTTTTCCACGATTTTCTATTTTGTGCTTGCAAATCTTCTAGGCTGCAAATTGCACTATCTTAAGGGCAATGAAGTTTGTATCATTAGACACATTTTTGTATTTTGTTAATACCTCCCTTTATTCCTTGAGGTCTCCGTCACATTCCAAATCTCTCAATCAGGGTGATGGCCGATGATCAGTCTGCTTTTTCGAGATACTGAGGCTTCCTATACTTCTTTGATAAACAATACCAAGACCTGATAGTGGCCTTCAGAATTCCCAGTTGCGATGATTGATTCCAGTTTGTGTTCCAGTAGCGTGTCGTATAGGTTCCAATTTATTTTTTTTTTTTTTTTGTTCCATTTCCTGCTGATTGTGTGTTTGACACTCTCCCTATGTTATGCGTTTATTATAATTTGATTTGAATTGAGAAGTGATCTGGACCTAAAGTACCCGGTATCACTTTCCATATTGTTCCGGTAGACAGTGTAGAGGATGCTATGCACAAGTTCATTGTCGTCGGGGCTTCATTTGGTCGGACTGTTCGTGTTGGTAAGCAATCATTCAGTGCTATAACGTTTTCTGAATCTAGTACCTCCACTAGCATTTCTCCCATTGCTTTGGCACTTCTGCAGTTCCACAGTGCATGGTGGCCATTAACCCTTTCGTTGTTGATGGGATACATATGTCCCAGTACAGTAATACGCAGTGTTGAGCATTGGGACATCTACATCTCGTACCAGTCATGTGTTAGCATGTAGCAAGATGCTTTAGGAACTTGGTAAAAAATGCTATGGACCATGCGGTGGATATATTCAAGGCTATGAACTATCAAATGAGGTGGCATGTGTTTCTTGTGTGTCTGTTTTATCAAAATCAAATTAAATCACCATATTCTCCATTCCAAGAACGTCTGAAGTAACTGACTGTGTCTTCTCATTCATCACAGACATTGTTTTGAAACATTACTACACACCTCAGTAATTCTGGTGGTTTGTGCATAATTTTATGTAATGAGACATATATGCCCTAGAAAGCTTCATAGAATGTAGAAAACATTGTTGTGTGGTATATCAAAGCGATCTTCAAATGTTATGTTGAAAACTTGTGGGCGATGTTTCATGTTTTACAATATTGGGAGAGTAAATGTGTTTTTGTACTAATTTGTTATACTTTTTTCCATAACTGCCATCCTGATAAAATTTTATCTCTAAAAATCTTTGGTTCATATGAAAACATGTATCTAGTTAAGTTCATGGGACACATGTGTCCCACTTCGCCTATTTTCAAAATCGAACAGCTTAAAACTTTTTGGTAGTGAAAGAATATTATTTATCACAAAGGTACACAGGTTTTGACATTTTTTTAAAAATATATGCTAAATAAATTTTAACCATGAAAAGCTACAGCCACCTACTAAGAGAAAGGGTTTTCTGAGGAAGGAAATGATTGCTTTATATGTTGTTTTATAAAGTCTGTCATTAGGTGAATCAATTTCAGATGGAGGTCCTTGATCTGCAGGCAGATACCTAGCATTTGTGGCGGATCATGCTGAGTGCCAGTATTGACAACAGTAAAGTGGCTATCTTGTTTTACCAATAACACTCACTGACGTAGCCATCATCTATATCTTCTCTAATGACCGAGATGCCCAGAAGCTTGAACGGTTCCTTCGGTTTTAACTAAGTTTCGGTGATGGCACAAATGTCTAGTGGAGTTTCGAGCAGAAAATGTAGAATGCTATCTTTGTTTGTCTTGAGCGATTTTGCGATTATTTTGAAAGCCATTTTGGGGATTAAGGAGTGTGGGTAACATATTTTAGATTGAAATCCGGATCGAATTTGTAGGTGCACTGGAGTAGGTTCATTAGTATCCCTTTAGTACGATGTATCATTCACCACAGCCATAATCGTATTAAAATGTTGTTGACCATGCAGTTCCCAACATCAGTCTGATGGATGAGATTGTGAAATTGTGGGGGGTTGGGATTGGGCACAGTTGGAGTAGGAAGAAGGCAGAGTTATGGTAGGTACAACTGGTCTGTGGGACCCCACTTTCGTGGGGTCCTTTACTTTATACAGAATTTACATGTTGCTGATGGGATACTATATTAGAGGAGGAGGCAGTGGTATCAGTGTTGAATCCACCGGAGCCACCGCTCTTGATGTCTGTGGCATTGTCATTATGAGATGAGTTGATTGCTGGGGATCATAGGTGGCAGTGCTGATAGTTGCATTGAGCTGCTGTTGAGTCAGGAGTGGTGTGAATTCGATAATCTGTCTCATAATTGTTGGGGGAGTAGTAACTACATTAGCATCATGCCTATTTTCAAACACAGCTGCTGCTTCTCAGAAGGTAACGTAGTTGAGACATACAATTTTGTTAATTTCCTTGTGTTTGAGATACATTGGGCAGATTCGAGATAGGGCACTGTGATCACTGATCAATGAATACAGGTTAGTTGATTGGCCACCCCACACTTCTGTGTAGCCTGCATAGTACGCACATCTTGTGTTACTTCTGCAATGTTTGCTAACATGTCCACATCAGAAACAGTTATAGTATTGTAAGACGGAGGGAGCCTACATGTCCACTGGACAGTAAACTCCATGAATATAAACAGATTATGCGTGCTGCTGTCGTCTAAATGTCACAACACAAGCTGGAGATGGCTTTGTTACCTTTTGCACATTCAGAACTGTAATTTTATTAAATCTCCTGACGGCAATTACTTGGCAGCAACGCATCATTTCCGGTAGTAATTCGTGCTCTGTGAGAGATTTTCAGCATTACTGATGATGCTTATTTAGTACAGAAGAGCTTCGGACTGTAGGCCTCCAAATTTGCTCTATCTAAGAAAGAGTGTTCAACTAAAGCACTGGCAGTTAATGCTGATGCAGTCTCAATCTTCACAACATTTTCCCTGACGTCAAAATATTGATTATGTTCCTGAAAAATGACTCGCAGCCGCGCCTAACGAGTTTATCTAGTGCCAAAGGGTGGGGCCCGCCTATGTTTCTGCTTCTACTTTCAAGAAATAAAATGAAAGGTCCTTGGTCGGTAGTTACATATAAGTTATCAGTGCACTTATGTGTCGGTGGAGATGGTTTCTTCTTGGGTGACGTCGACATGTGCTACTTTCTGTCCTCTTTGCGGTTCCACTGGCATTACTGCGAGGGCTGCAGATCTCTTGTTGTAGTTGCATCAGCGGGTGGAACATGTAGATATGTGTCTGCTTAGTAGGACGGGATGATCACGTCGCTAATCACTTCACTGATGGGTGCATGAGGTGTGTCATTATCCACTGAGATAATGTGTAGCTGGCTTTGTTAAGTTCCTGGAGATCGCAGCGCAGCAGAAGTCTTAACGATTCGACAGAATCTAAGGAAGTGGAAAAATACCGGAACGAACTATCACTGTATACACTGTGCGAGCTCTAGCCGGTTGGGAAGTGTTTACACCATAGTGTGCCAATGTTGTTGTCTCTTTCGCTTCCTAGAGCGAACTGAATGTTCTATGTTGGAGGCTAAGAACTGCATACCTGCTGGAATTAGTAGTATGAGCACCCTGGCGCACAGTTCCAGTTATTGTCCATAGGAGGCACCACAGTCGCGAGAATGCTATTGTTTTTGGCGGCAAATTCAAGTAAATTCAAGATGGCCGCCAGCGGGAAATTCGAAAATTGGCGCAAAATTCAAAATAGGCCAGATGCTGTATGTATAAAATGCCAAGAAGTTTTTAAAAAATTCGCAGGAAATTTAAAAAATCAGAGTTGATGGATGGTGGAATACTTAAAAAAATGTCAGAAAATTTTAAAAAAATTAAAAAAGGCGTTGCTGGGAAATTTTAAAAAATTCAGGAAAAATGTTTAAAGAATACCAACAGCTCACTTTTCCTCATGCCCGTAGCCAAACTTCCCTCCTCTTCTAATTATACAAACGAATCACAGCGAAGTATTAAAAGAAGACACCCAATCAGGATAAAATAAATTTAAAAAATCGAAGCTCAGTTCTGTTTGATACCCCTCTCCTCATGCCTTCCTTACCCATAGACAATCATCGCACAATATTAAATAATCCAAAATGGCGAAAATATTCCAACTGCATCAGAGGAAAAAATTAAAACCTTCTTCCTACCAATGTCACAGTGTAGTACTCCTTGTCTGCAGCCAGTCATAACACACTATTAAATCTCCAAGTTGACGGAAATAGACCAACTGCGTTGTTTATATCGCACATCAAAATGGCTCTGAGCACTATGGGACTCAACTGCTCAGGTCATTAGTCCCCTAGAACTTAGAACTAGTTAAACCTAACTAACCTAAGGACATCACAAACATCCATGCCCGAGGCAGGATTCGAACCTGCGACCGTAGCGGTCTTGCGGTTCCAGACTGCAGCGCCTTTAACCGCACGGCCACTTCGGCCGGCCTATCGCACATCCCCATCCTCTTTCCAATCAGAGTATAGTATTTATTAGATGTGTAAAACTGGCGTCATTAGAGTCTCCTGACGTATACTTCCCTAACTCCAACCAGTCAGAGTGTAGTATTAAGAGTAGTGAGAATATGCAGTAACAAATCACGCAATCCTCAGACTACAGTCAGAGCTATTTAATTTTTCTGAAAGACATTTACCTCTAGAGTAAAAATAGTACCAAATTATTTTTGTATCCATATACAAGGTGCTTTAGCTACCTCTAGGACTGATGACCATAGATGTTAAGTCCCATAGTGCTCAGAACCACCACCAGCTACCTCTACTGATGGGTTTTATGCAACCCACAACGCCTTCAAATACCACATGGAAGGCATTCGTATTCTCTCATTAGCTACATACAAACTGTTAGTCCTATGGAAATTATGTACGAATTAGTCTTGTGGGAATTTTACTGCAGTTAAAGTTTGTACTGGGATATAGTTTTCTAGTGGCTGTAGTTTTCGAATTAAGCGAGAATAATGTACAAAAGTGACTTTCAAACGCACTTTTCTTGAATAACTCGAAAACGGTAGAGGTACAAATGTGTACGAAAATATGTAATTTAACACTGTTTTATCTTTCGGAGAAAATGAACACCTTTGACTGTAATCTGAGGGTTACGTAATTTTTTACTGCATATTAGGCATCGTTTTTCACAGCATGCTCTGACTGGTTGGAAACAGGGAAATGTACAGCAAAAAACAGTAATTTGACGTCCGTTTTAAACATCTTTATAGTACTACACTCTGATTCGGTGGAAAGAGGACGGGTGTGTGGGGTATAAAGGAAGCAATTGGACTATTTCCATCAATTCTGCGTTTTAATACTGTGCTTTGACTGGTGGAAGATAACGAGAACTGCACTGTATAATTGGCTGGATATGGGGAATAGGGTTTTAATTTTGTCCTCTAATGCAGTTGGAATATTTCAGCCATCTTGCATTTTTAATGCTGTACAATGATAAGGTTATAAAACTCAACTGGTCTAGTTTTATTTTTTTATTTATTTTATTCTGAATGGATGTCTTCTTTTAATAATAAGTGAGCTAGCCGAATTCTTCAAAACTTTTTCATTAATTTCTTAAAATTTCTCACCAACCCCATCCCTAACTTTTTAAAATTTCCTTCCGCTTTTTTTGACAGCTCACCACCTTCCATTTTTTAAATTTACTTCTAAATTTTTCTATATTTCGCGCCTTTTTATACGTAGGATAATGGGTCTATTCTGAAAATTACGCTGATTTTTTTAACTTCTGACCAGCTGCCATCTGGGTCTATCGAATTTTGTCACCAGAACCGTCTGCAGTGTTTAGACTGTTGTGTCACACAACAGGGCACCCATGCCACCAATACTTCTGCTATTTATAGCAAAAATAGTCTAATAGACGACTTGTGAACTTATTAACCATCGTCGCTAAGACGACATCATGATCACTAAACCCCGCCTCAGTAGCGACATGGTCGATAAGGTCAAGCCTGTTTGAAGCTACAGTGTCCAAGCTGCTTGGGATGGTTTCCGGAAAACGTGTTCTAAAATATTTCATAAGACTGCAAGTCCTTACCACCTGCAATCAATCCAAAGGCGTCCCATTTATAATCGGTAGGCCAAAGTCGCCTCAACCTAATACTGCATAATACTTTTTGCAACTACTGAGCGTAGACTGTTTCTAAAATTATCACGGCAGAATCGAGTGGCCGGTGAAAATATCCAACAGTTTACTTGATTTCATCTAGACCTGCTACACGCGACTGTATTACTTCACAGTCAGTCTTAACTTCGACCTCGACCAACATATTATTTATGTCGAATGCAATGAACACTGCCCCTCCTGTGGCGTCTAATCTGACTTTTCTATATAAGATCCATGCCTCGCTAAATATTCCAGAGCTTTCTGTTTCAGGTTTCAGCCAGCTCTTAGTTCCGAGAATAATTTGAGCGGGATAGCTTTCGTGGAGGACAGTAAATTTAGGAACTTTTTTAGGAACACTGGAAGTTTACTGATAAAATATTGTCAACCGAAGTGAATTAACTTTTTAGACGATCTGATTTTGCTCTGTGCGTACTAAATGACGAGCGTTCTTCAGAGGAACTCAGACTACCACTTAGCTTTAAAAAATCCCATGTGTACTCCACCGGTACTCTTCACTGTGAGGTGGTATGCATGAAAAGGCAATCTGACATCGATAGTTGCGAGTATTCACATACTGCAAAAATGTTGATAACACATGCATGGATGGATATTACAACACAGCAACGGCATGTCATCCGGTTACTGTTTGTGATGCAGAGGGCTCATTTGTCACGCATACACTGGTGTCTAAAATTAAAGCAACAAACAGCAATTTTTCAATGTTTCGTTTATTTTGCCACAAAATAGTATAAACAAGTGATAGCAGAGTAGAGACAATGTAAAGGATACAGGACGTAAACAACTGCAACATGCATAACAGTAGACCAATGTATTCTTCATTTTTTCCAACTTCACAGAGTTGCGGACACATTCCGACAACTGTTTAATGTGCTCGCTATGGGATGTCACCACCTCTGGCAGCTATACACACCTGACAACGACGGACCATACTGTGAATAACGTCATCAGTGTCATGTTGAGGTAGTAACGCCCATTCTTCCTGCGGAGCTGCTCGCAAGTCTTTGAGAGTGGTTGGTGGATGCTGATTTGATGCAACCTGTCTCCCTAGTGCATTCCAGAAATGCTCTATGGGATTCACATCCGCAGAGCTAGCAGGCCACACAACGCGTGCAGTATCTTCCATTTCCAAGAAAACATTAACCACTCGTGCTCTATGAAGTCGAGCATTATTGTCAATCAATACGAAGTCTGGGTGCACAGCACCTCGCAACAGCCATACCAAGACCTCGTCACAATACGTAACAGCAGTTAAGCCTTGCCGATTCACCAGTACAGTTTCATGAAGAGGTATTCGAGTGATCAACATAATCCCTGCCGACATCACTAGCGATCTTCCTCGATATAGGTCTCTTTCCACAATGTTTGGGTCTCGAAATCGTGTTCCACATTCCCTTCAGATGTGAATCCGTCGGGAATCACTCTGCAGATAAAATCGGGAATCATCTGTCGAAAGAACATTGGGTCCCTGTTCGACTGTCCAGGTGGCATGTTGATGACTCCACTCTAGACATTCCCTTCTGTGAAAACGCGTCAGAGGCACACATATACAGCAAGTCTCCGACAATAAAGCCCACTCTGCCGAAGTCTTGTGTACACCGTTTACCTCGATACAACATGTTCAGTGGATGCTGCGAGATGAGATGCCAGTTGCTGCGCAGTACTGAGGTGGTACCGTTGTGCCCTCACAGCCAACGGTGCTCTTTTTCTGATGGCACACGTGGTCGGCCCTGCCCTGGTGTTCGTGATACAGTTTCGGTCTCTATAAATTGTTGCCACATCTGAGAAGCAACAGAACAATTCACTTTAAGCCATCAGGCCACAAGAGTTTGCGACTGTCCTGCTTCCATTCCTCCTATTGCTCCTCATCGCGTCCTCTCTGTGCCATACTGCACTGCCTGTGACTGCGTACACAGCAAGTGTGGGTGTGGGACTACCAATCAAACTCTACTCCGTTTGGTAGGTGCCCTGATGTCATCGTTGGTGTGGTTTTCCGTTGACCGTAATGTCTTTTTCTGTACAGAACACGATCATAAGGACATCTGTTGACAGTTTGTATGATCACATCGTGAATCAGACACAGGTCGGAGCAGTAGTGGCTTCTTGCTTTAATTTTGGGCACCAGTTTAATTACCTTGTACGTTTGTCGTCTGTGTGAGGAGATCACAATCAGTTCAACAAGTGCCAGATGCTCCTTCCAAACAACGACATAACTGGGAGCTGTTCAGTCCATCAGCATAAAGTGTTTCCATCAACAGGTGCCTGCAAATGACGTTCAGGAAATAAGCTTCTGCTGAGATGCGACAGTAGCTGGTTTTTGTGGGCTCCATGTAGTACAGTGAAAGTGCTAGTGCGTGCTTCGAGGCTGGCGACTGAGTGGCTGCCCCAAGAAGTTCTTTGCTGTAGCAGTCACCCAATCGCTAGCTCCTGTGCAGGCTATATCTCAGATGCGAGTCAGTTAACAAGTGAATGAGTAATACTGTACAAACACAGTGCATTGTAATGATTTCTCGGTGTATCGTAATGGTCACACGGAGCAATCACGTTATTAAATTACTCTTCTGATTACAGTACTGTCACAGAAATGTGCATGGGAAGCATGAGTCCTCGTTCTCAATGTGTGAGTTGGTCTCCGTATCATTAGTTATGGTAATGATGGTGATTAATTTCTAGTACTGACAGGTTATTAAATTACTCTCTGTGTTACAAGACCATTACACGTTGCTGATAGCTATCTTAAGCACCTGCTTCGCAAATGTGGGATTGCCTCCATGAGCAGACCTTCTGACATCGCTGTTTTAATGTATGAGAAATTGAAATGAAGTCGATTATGTGTGGCTGGTCCCGGCGGATGTTCGAGTCCTCCCTCGGGCATGGGTGTATGTGTTTGTCCTTGGGATAATTTACGTTAAGTAGTGTGTAAGTTTAGGGACTGATGACCTTAGCAGTTAAATCCCGTAAGATTTCACACACATTTTTTTGAAGTCGATTATTTCAGGATATAAACATGTTATTAAACACTCTTTGTGTTACAGACCATGTTGGGTATTTATGCTTACCTGCTTTAGCAGTAGTGACGTGGTCTCCATCAACAGCCTAGCTGCCATAGATATTTTCAAATATTCAGGTACTGTAGTCATACTTAAGATACTGTGGCATCGTAATAAAATTTCCTTTTCGATTTCGTAGTTATCTTGACACGTGATTGGCTACTGTAAATTGTACCCCAGTCGCAGGAAAGTTCTCATCACAGGTTTCAAGTATTCAAATAGATTAATGACACAGATTGCTTCCTGGTATTAACGTCGTAATAAATTACACTTTGTTCAACAGGACCAGCTCTGTAATTCCTTCAAAGGCTTTATTTTTGTCGCCAGTTAGGTTGCCTTCTCTGTTTCAAGTATTTACGTACTGGATTAATATTAATTACTTCATGCAGACTGTCACGTTATTGCATTACCTTTACCATAACATCACATATGATTCGCTGCTTTCAAGTGCTGAGATCCTAGAATATATGGAACTAATTGGTGGTATAGACACGTGGAATAGACGTTGTTCAAGATATTTCCATTTCCCGGGAGATGATTAGTGCTACCGTGTAAATGAAGTACCGGATAATTCTAATGTCAGTCCATGAATATTATTAAAACAGTGTAATTTTAAAATTTACAACTAATTTTGATTGAAATGTGGTATCGAGATACTTTAAAGGAGCATTACTCACTTCAGATCCAAGATGATTACATCAACAGTTCAGCTGCCTTTGCTGTTTTCCAGTATACAGCTACCTTAATGATGACGAAATAAATCTCGGGTGAACAGCTTGGTATGACTGAGCATAGGACACAATATTTCGTCAATCGACCACGTTGCCATCATCAGCGCACCTGATGATGGCAACGCGGTCGATTGACGAAATATTGTGTCCTATGCACACTCATACCAGGTTGTTCACCCGGGATTTATTTAGTCATAAAATATGCCTGGAGAAATTGAAGAATCATACCTTAATGATACTCACGACGTTGTGGTATACTCTATGCATTACAGGGCTGTCTCTTGCTCGTTATGGTCATCTTCAGTAGTTACTTCATGAGTGTGAAGCGGTCGTCATCAAAAGCACAGCTGTCATTGCAGGTCCTATACTGATACGATTTCCATCACGGCATCGACACGTTATTAACTGATTCTTAGGGGTTGCAGAACCATATTTTGCAGCTCATAGTAATTTGAGCTCATTATTCACAATTGAAAGATGGTGTCCTGCAACAGCGCAACTGCCATCGTATTCACGTACTCTAATGACGATAATTGCACTGTGCTAAGAACAGATAGTTAAATTGCGTTTAGAATTACAGCAACGTTAATTGTTGTTCATAATTATCTTCAACACGGTATTTGTCACTCTGATTTGGTATCTGTCAAACGACAAGATCCCACCGAAATTTGCAAGTATTTACATATTGCAATAATAGTGATGATGCATGCACAGTAAGAGTTTACAAGAAAAATTAATATGTTATCATAATACTGTTTGTGTTACAGAAGCATCATTGTCCATGTAAGAATGTCTCAATCAGGTCCAACTGCTCAACCTATCAGCAAGAGGTGTTGTCCATTAAGAGGTGCCTGTAAATGACGTTTGAGATGCATCCTTGTTCCTACATGCGACAGTGACTTGTTTTCATGGGCTCCGTGATGCTAATGCGTGCTCGGAGGCTGGCGACTGTCTGGCTGCCACACGATATTTGTTGCTGTAGCAGTCACCCAGTCGCTAGCTGTCGTGCATGCTCTACCTGAGACTTGTGTCGTCACTATGTGACTATGTCACTATGTGCTCCATCAGCAGCACAGCTTCCACAGCTGCCAACCCACGATGTTACCTTTGTCTTTGGGGTGGAAGAGTGATACCATACAGGTAAGGTACAAGCACGGTGGATGATCGTGTGTAGTCCAAACATATTTTTAATATACTGTTATGACCACACAATTGTCGCCCGCCTTGCATGGTATGCCTAAATTGCAGTTCTGTCCTTGTGAGATGGTCTCTTTCAGGAAGACTTCTGAAGTCACTGTTCAGAAAGCATTCTTTCCAAGAGGTTACAGTCCTCCTCCCCAACAGGTTATCTATTGCTATAGTCCATTCAGTGTCATCACTCATTTTGCATGTGTTCCTAATGAGTAGGATGCTGTCGATCAACAGTTTAACTAACAAATAATTGCCGGCCGGTGTAGCCGAGCGGTTCTAGGCGCTTCAGTCTGGAACCGCGCGACCGCTACGGTCGCAGGTTCGAATCCTGCCTCGGGCATGGATGTGTGTGATGTGCTTAGGTTGGTTAGGTTTAAGTAGTTCTAAGTTCTAGGGGACTGATGACCTCAGATGTTAAGTTCCATAGTGCTCGGAGCCATTTGAACAAATAATGGACCAGCCTGTGTGTGGTATTTGTGGATAACATCACTCTATTATAGAAGTTCTAACTTTATCCATTCCTTAAGAAGCGACAGCTACCTAGTTGCTGTCCATGCTATATTTCAGATTGTGTCCATCAATCAGTAGTCGCCTGCCCCAAGATGCTCAACTGCCTACGCACTGGAAGATGTGTCATTATCCTAGGAGGCGCATGAGTACTACTACTCAGGCACGTGAGGTTGTAATGATTTATCTATAAATCTTAATGGTTGCACGAACCAATCACGTTATTAAATTACTGTTCTCGGCACATCAGCGTCACACACAGTCCATGGGAAGCCCGAGCCCTAGCTTTCAGCGTGTAAGTTGTTCTCCCCATTATGAGCTATTGAAACACTAGTGATTATTTTGTAGTACTGACAGGTTCTTAATTTAATCATTGAGTTACAGGGCCATTATTCGCTGCTAATAGCTATCCTCACACCATTTTGCAAACGTGATTCCATGTCATCTGCAGCATCTGATCCTCAATAATGACGTAGTCTCCTTCAACAGCCCAGTTGTTATAGAACCTCTAAACTATTAAGGTACTGTAGTCATTTCTATTACATTGTGGCATTCGGATAAGGCTAAGTTTATGATTTTAGAACCATCACTGCTTATTCGTAGCTATCTTCACACGAGATTCGCCACTGTATATTGTTCTCCATCGAAGGGCAAATTGTCACAGCTGTTTTCAAATATGCCATCAAATTAATCATGGCGATTGCTACGTCCTATTAACAGGTTATTAAACTAATCTTTACTTCATACTACCATCACATGTTAAATGTCAGCCCTTCTTTCACCGTTGTCACGTGGTTTGCATCAACAGACAGGCCGCCATCGCTACTTGCTATTATTAAGGTTCTATCAATAACTTTGAGTACCCTGAGGCAATGACATGTTACCAAATTACTTCTCGCGCTACAGACCATCATTTGCCGCTCTTGGTTTGTTTCTGGTCTACAGCTGCTACAAAGACATTATTTCCGTCGGTAGACAACCTGCCAGCCTTGATTCAGGTATTTACGTACTGTATTGATGTTAAGTACTTCGTGTGTTTGACACGATGTTATATTAATTTTTGCATTATTGGTAATCTTAGACATTAGATTCGCTTGCTTCAAGCACTCAGATCCTGTAATGCAGGTAAGTATTTGATGGTACAGATTCGTTATTAAATTGCACTTTGCGTTGTGGGACCATCGGCCTGGAAGATGTATCATTTTCCTAGCAGGTGTATGAGTAACACTACTCAAGCACAACGCATTTTAGTTCTTTATCCATGAATTGTCGTGCCTGCGCGAAGCAATCACATAATTAAATTACTGTTTTCATCATACTACCAACACACGCTGTGTATGGGAAACATGAACCTTCGTTTTCAAAGAGTGAGTTGGTCTTCCTAACAATATCTGTTTTAATGATGGTGATCAGTTGGTAGTACTGACAGACCCTTAATACTTCTGCAGTCGCTGTTTTCATGCATGGGTTACTGGAATGATGTTGATTACTTCAGGATATCCACGTGTTATTACATACTCTTTGTGTTACAGGGCATGATTAGGTGCTCATACCTATCTGCAACACTTAATTGGCAATAATGATGTAGCCTCCATCAGCAGCCCAGCTGCCATATAAGTTTTCATGTATTCCGATCTGGTAACCATATTGATTACACTGTGTTATATTCATAAAATTATCTTTAGAATTTAAGAATCCATCATGCCCTGCTCGTGGTTATCTCCGCACGAGGTTCACCACTGTGAACTGTTCTCCGGTGACAGGCAAGTTATCATCACTGTTTTCAAATATTCAAATAGACTAATCATGTTGATTGTTTAGTGCTACTTACATGTTATTAAATTAGTCTTTACTTCAGAGGACCATCACATGTTTACGGTCGGCGCATGATTGACCATTGTGAAGTGATTGCCACCATCAGACAAGTCACCACCGCTGTTTGCTATTATTCAGGTACTGTTAATAATTTACACTACTTACTTTTAATGATGTGGTATTACATTACTTCCCGTACTACTTGACCGTCACTTGCTGCTCACGGTTTGCTTCATCTATAGAATCGCTACTAAGGCTTTATCTCCGTCGTCAGACAATCTGCCATCGCTGGTTCAAGTATTTAC